>NC_066585.1:459954491-460254491 GCF_024323335.1 Lathyrus oleraceus
AACCTCATGCTCCAAATTCATTTATCAAAACTAAGCATGGGGAATTTCAGAGAAGTTTCAGAAACAAGTAAGCCACAAAAAATTAAATTAAATGATGAACATGATCAATCAACACCAGATAAGTTAGGGGGAAGCATTAGAGATTGAAGGACTACATTGTCGTAACTTGTTTGAGTTAAAATGATGCTCAAAACTACCTTTTCCAAATGGTGATCAGAAGTTAATGAAGCTTGATCTGGTTAGAGCACTTCAGGGGGTCTTGGAGCTTGGGAATTGTTGCAAAAGCTTCGGAGAAGACCGAAGGTGCTAATGGAATCAAGAAATTGGATTGAAACAAGTTGGAATTCAAAACACGATAATTGAATTTTCTAGAGAAATTTCATATTGAAGCATGGATTTATTATCTGTCAAAAGCTTGGAAATGAATGCAATAGCTTCCTCTATTTATAGGGAATGTGTTTGGATCCAAATACGTGTGGAATCAAGCTTAATTCGTGCAAAACAAATTTGATCAGAAACTATGAAAAGTGTGACTTACAATCCATCAAAACTCAGCCAAATCATGCATTTTAAGAGTCAATTAAATTCTGGAGACTTGATTAAACATGTTTTAGTCCAAAACATGTGGTAATTTGGCTTGTAATTGAGAATAAGTGAAGTTAAAATTCAGACCATGGTGATTTTTTCAGTTTCAAGTCACCATGTTCAACTTAATGTGGCATCTTACTCAAGAGGCCTTTTAATCTCATTCTTTTTGCATTGTGTTGACATCATAAAAAATATTAAAATGTGCCAAGAAAGGTTGCATTTGGATGCTTGAGCATAAAGTTATGGCATGTTGAAGTCCCAAATGGCTAAAAATGACCTGTAATGTCTCAATGAATTCCATGGCATTCCAAGCATAATTTGACTTTGATCCTTGAGTAAAACTTGTATAGTGAATCACAAATGATATTGTGCAAAAATAATCATCCTTAAATGTTAAAAATTGAAGAAGTTACAAACCTTGAAAGTAGAGAAAAAGTCACTTGAAAATATGTCAAATTTCACTAAGTCCACAAATGACCTATATTGTCTCCAAACTTTTGATGATCCTCCAAGAATAATTGGCTCTTGTCATATAAATAGAAGTTATAGAGGGTATTAAGAAGAGTCATATGCAAAACTAAGCACTTAAAAGTGTTGAGAATTGAAGGAGTTGTGATCCTTTGAACCTTGACTTCAAAATGTTGACTTTTTTTGGTCAAACCTCTTGGAATAAACTTGTGCACTTGAACTTTTGTTGAATTTCGAGGCACATCAATGATCATATTAACTCAAAATAAGGTGTCCTTGAATGTCTTTTGATTGAATTGTTCAAAGTTTGAGGTAAATTGTTGAAAATCACATGTAAATAAACACATGAACCTTTGACTTTCCTTGAGTAATAAGCCACAAAACTCTGAGACACTCTTGATCAAAATGAAATTGAAAGATGCCTAAAACCCTTATAGATCATGCTTTGAGAGATATCCCCTTGAGAATCAATAGTTGAGCACACTTTGATGAGGAACCAAAATAAACCCTAGCTGAGGAGCCATACTTGATGTTCTTGTTGGAAAGCTCTACCTTGCACAATAAACTTAAAGAAAACAAAACATATGTTTGCTATTTTTATTAGTGGTTAGATAAGCAATGAATCTTATAAAAATAAAGGTAAAACACCAACAAAGAGGTGCTTGATGATCCCTGTTGTAGCGGTAAATTCATGACCATTAAGCTATGGATAAACTTAACGTCAATCAAACCAAAGTCACCACCGCGCTTTTATTGTTTCCAAAGGAAAAGGGAAAAGTACGAACAAAACCCAAATATAAGAAGTTTTCAAATCAAAACTAATAAAATGCCATAGATTACAGGTAAGGGGGTTGGTTACACATATGGAAGGTGTTAGCACCCAAAGTGTCCTATGTACTCTTAGGGAGCCCTTTTTTATGTGTGTATGTGTTTTGGTATAAAAGATGTTTGCAATAAATAGAGTGTGGGGATGAGAAAATAATTCATTAATTATATTTTTGTGTTTGACAAGACCTTCGGACTTGTGCCTACGTACCAACATAAAAATGAGGGATCAAAACCTCGTAGTTCCTGGTATCAATTTCAAAATGAGTGGATTGCTTTTAATCAAAATTTAAATTTAAAAGAGGCACAAAGGCCCAAAAGAGTTTGAATGAGTGTAAGTTCTTTTTGTCTTTTGAAATTTTAAGTCAATATGGTTAAGTTCATTTACAAATTTGATTAAGAAAAGAGTTTAAAAATGCAATGGCATAAGGTCAACGTTTCTAATTTTTAATATAGTCTAAGTTTTGAAATCACAAGCAAAAAAGGTTTTTTTAAAGGGGGAGAGATTTTGAAATTTAAGAAGTGGGAGAAGATGAAGAGACTAATCCTAAGCATAAAATTAAAAGTTAAGAGTTAAAAAGATCTGACCAGTGGGATGCAATCCAACAAATAAGAATGTCGTATAGAAAACCCACTTTCCCTTTGGACTTTGAATCAAGCAATGTCAACAAGCAAATAGAAATATGAAGATCAAGTCATTAAATAAAGATAGCCACATCCAAGCAAGCAATTCCACAGTTGACAGTCTTGTAAGAACAAAAATAGTTCTACAACAAATTCCAAGATTTTGATGATAACAAAGGATGAAACCAAAAATGGCACTCTAACGAAAAGTTCTAAAATGTGCAGGACTCTAAACAAGAAGAAAGGAATCTGAACACGTCATCAGATACAGAATCAAATTAGATACAAATTACCAGAAGATCAGAAGCATCTGAAGTAGAAACGCGCTCTAGAAGCTCTGACTCTGAGCAACAACATATCAGAATATCAGAAGCATCTGAAGAAGAAGCGCGCTCTAGAAGCTCTGACTCTGAGCAACGGTATATCAGAATTCCAGAAGCTCTCAATGTCATCTGAAGACAACATCAGAATTCTAAAGGGATCAGAACTATCAGAAGCCCTGAGCCCATATCCCAAGATCTCAGATTAAGAGAGTAACGCAGACGCTGATAATGGATTTCCTTATCCAGAAAGAATAACGGCAACTTCAACTTCAAATGGAAAGAACTATATTTGGAAAGAAGTTATTCAGGGAGACAAACTTGTTTTGGCAAGAAACAACGAAGTAATGGCATTTAACTCTCATCAAGACTAAATCTCTGACATCACTACAAACAGTCGTTTTTCACCTCTATATAAAGAACGGCGAACCTCCTTGAGAGACACACCTGAACGCACAGAATTACTCTACTCTCTCTCTAATCTTTCACGAGCTTTTGCTCATAACGTGAAATCTCTTATATGCTCTAATTGTTGTAATACTTGCTTTATCCTAGAAGCACTCTAGATTACAAATTCTGCTTTTACCTCAATTGTTTAATTCCTCAAGTGACTCTGCGCAGTCTGTATACTTGAGAGGACTAAGAGATCTTTCTCTTAGACGTTGGTTGTAATAATCTTTCAAGATTAGTGGATTAAGTCCTTGTTGAAGGCGAAATCACCTTGGCCGGGTGGACTGGAGTAACTTTGTGTTATAAGCGAACCAGTATAAAATCCTGTGTGATTTTATTTTGCAAAAGCGCTTATTTTCCAAAACAATTCAAACCCCCCCACTTTCTTGTTTTTCTCACCTTCAATTGGTATCAGAGCTTCGGCTCTGTTATTGATTTTCCAATCAAACACTTAACCGTGTAGAGAGATCCAGAACGAGAAAAACTATGGCCCAGACAAACGAAAGAGACAGTTACAATGCTAAGCCTCCTGTTTTTGATGGAGAGAAATTCGATTACTGGAAAGATAGAATTGAAAGTTTCTTTCTAGGCTCTGACGCTGATCTCTGGGACATTGTCACAGATGGATACACACCTCCTGTAACTAATGCTGGAGTTGAAGTTCCCAGAAGTAAGATGACAGAGGATCAGAAGCGCGTATTCAAGAATCATCACAAAGCCAGAATGATACTTCTCAATGCCATATCCTATAATGAGTACGAAAAAATCACCAACAGGGAAACAACTAAAGATATACTTGATTCTCTGAATATGACTCATGAAGGAAACTCTCAGGTCAATGAAACAAAGGCTCTGGCTCTAATCCAGAAGTATGAAGCCTTCAAAATGGAGGATGACGAAGCCATAGAGGTAATGTTCTCTAGATTCCAAACTCTTATTGCAGGTCTCAAAGTTCTAGACAAAGGATACACAACTGCAGACCACGTCAAAAAGATAGTCAGAAGCTTGCCAAAGAAGTGGAGACCCATGGTCACTACTCTGAAGCTGTCAAAGGATCTGAACAACATCAGTCTTGAAGAGCTTGTCAGTTCCCTTAGAAGCCATGAGATAGAACTAGAGGAAGATGAGCCTCAGAAGAAGAACAAGTCTGTAGCATTAAAGTCCAGATCTGAAAGACGCAAATATGACAGAAACAAAGCATTCCAGGCCGAAACAGAAGATGCGGATGACTCTGAACAGGAAGATTCTGATGATGAAGAAGAATTGTCCCTCCTGACCAGAAGACTTAAACAACTCTGGAAAAAGAGGAACAACAACTTCAGAAGACCAAGACCCAGAGGGGATCGATCAGAATCAACCTCAAAAGGTAAAACTAACAAAGATGTTACTTGTTATGAATGTAAAGAAACAGGTCACTACAGGAATGAATGCCCCAAGCTAAAGAAAGACAGCTCCAGAAAAGAAAGCTTCAAGAAAAATTCCCTCAGAACCAAGAAGGAATTAATGGCTACCTGGGATGATAGTGAATCTGACTCATCAGAATCTGACGCTGATGAACAGGCCAATGTGGCGTTCATGGCCATCACATCCAGGAACAGTTCAGATGAAGAATCTGAATCAGAAGAGGTATTCACTGAACTCTCTCGATCTGATTTAGAATCATGCTTGTTTGAAACTCTTAACTCATATCAGAAACTAAAACAAAAATTTAAAGCAATAAAAGGCTGTCTTGAAGAAAAATTTGAAGAATGTGGCAAACTTGAGATGACAATTCTAGAACTCAAAGATGAAAACAAAGTTTTAACATCACTAAAAGATGCAGCAAAGAAAAATTGCTTAAAACTAGAAGAAGCGTTATCTCAAGCTCCACAAACTTCAAATACGATAATTTATAAATACGAAAAAGCCTTTCAAAAGTTTCTGAAAAATGGGAAAGGAAGAAGTGTAATGGCATCCATGATTTATGGAGTCAGTCAGAACAATAGAAAAGAAATTGGGTATGATCCTAAGGAAGATAAAACTTCTACTAGTGACCAACTTAAATCTCTATTTTCATATCACTATACACACACACAAGAGCAAAAATTTGAAAATGCTAGAAAACCTAAAGTGATAAGAAACTCTGGGAAAACTAATCAGAAAGGACCCAAGAGACTCTGGGTACCAAAAGATAAGATTGTTTATGTTGCAGATATCTTATGCAGCAAAGTTCAAACATCAGTCATGGTACCTGGACTCTGGATGCTCGCGACACATGACGGGAAGAAAGTCTATGTTCCAAAGCCTGGAACTTAAAGACGCTGGATTCGTAGGCTTCGGAGGAGATCAGAAAGGAAGGATCAGAGGCTCCGGAACTATTGGTAATGGTACTCTTCCCTCTATATCTGATGTCCTTTACGTAGAAGGATTAATGCATAATCTGTTATCCATAAGTCAATTAAGTGATAACGGTTATGATGTGATCTTTAATCAAAAAACATGTAAAGCCATAAATCAAAACAATGGTTCTGTCCTATTCACAGGAAAGAGGAAAAACAATATTTATAAAATTAATCTTTTTGATTTAAAAGAACAAAATGTGAAATGTCTGATGTCTGTTCACGAAGAGCAATGGGTATGGCATAGACGCTTGGGCCACATTAGCATGAGGAAACTATCTCAGCTAAATAAACTTGAGTTAGTCAGAGGCCTACCTAAACTGAAGTTCTCTTCAGATGCTCTATGTGAAGCATGTCAGAAAGGGAAATTTTCAAAAACTTCTTTCAAAAAGAAAACTATTGTTACTACCTCTAAGCCTCTGGAACTTCTTCACATTGATTTATTTGGTCCTGTGAAAACAGCATCAGTCAATGGAAAGAAGTACGGACTAGTCATTGTTGATGATTTCAGTCGCTGGACATGGGTGAAATTCCTTAAACACAAGAGTGAGTCTCACTCTGTATTCACTAGTTTCTGCTCCAAAGTGCAAAAAGAATTTGACTCTAAAATTATCAGAGTCAGAAGTGATCATGGTGGGGAATTCGAAAATAAATCCTTTGAGGAATTATTTGACTTTAATGGAATATCCCATGATTTCTCCTGCCCTAGAACTCCACAACAAAATGGAGTTGTAGAGAGGAAGGATAGGACACTCCAAGAGATGGCCAGAACTATGATCAACGAAACTAATGTGGCTAAGCACTTTTTGGCCGAAGTTGTAAATACAGCGTGTTACATTTAGAATAGAATCTCCATAAGACCTATTCTGGAAAAGACTCCCTATGAACTGTGTAAAGGAAGAAAACCAAACATTTCATATTTTCATCCATTTGGATGTTCTTGCTTTATTTTAAACACTAAAGAACATCTGAACAAGTTTGATTCCAAAGCACATAAAGGTATTATGTTAGGATACTCAGAACGCTCTAAAGGCTACAGAGTATACAATACAGAAACCAAAATTGTGGAAGAATCAATTCATGTCAGATTTGACGATAAGCTTGACCCTAAAAAGTCAAAGCTAGTTGAAAATTTTGCAGATTTAGAAATCACTCTTGCAGGATCTGACAAAGCTCCAGAAGCAACTACCACTCAGATTTCTGAGGAAATTAATCCTCCATTAATCCCAAAGAAAGCTAAAAGTCACCTCAACATATCTGAAGAATTGATTCTGGGCAACAAAGACGAACCTGTCAGAACCAGATCTACCTTCAAGACCTCTGAAGAGACTCCTCTGAGACTAGTGTCTCTAATCGAGCCTACGTCCTGTGATGAAGCACTTCAAGATAACGACTGGGTTTCAGCCATGCAAGAAGAGTTAGATCAATTCACAAAGAATGATGTCTGGGATCTTGTTCCCAAGCCCAGAGGCACTCACGTTATCGGAACCAGATGGGTATTCAGAAACAAGCTGAACGAGAAAGGAGAAGTCGTCAGAAACAAAGCTCGACTGGTAGCTCAAGGTTACAGTTAACAAGAAGGTATTGACTACAATGAAACCTTTGCTCCTGTCGCAAGGTTAGAATCTATTCGTCTTCTTGTATCTTTCGCTATAAACCATTCTATTAAATTATATCAAATGGATGTCAAGAGCGCATTCCTTAATGGTTACATATCAGAAGAAGTGTATGTCAACCAACCTCCAGGTTTTGAAAATCCAAATTTTCCAGAACATGTTTTTAAACTTAAAAAATCTTTATATGGACTTAAACAAGCTCCTAGGGCTTGGTATGAACGTTTAAGTAACTTTCTTCTGGAACACAATTTTATCAGAGGGAAAGTTGACTCCATACTCTTCTATAAGAACCTTAACAATGATCTCATGATATTCCAGATATACGTTGATGATATTATCTTTGGTTCAGCTAACGCCTCTGTTTGTCAAGAATTCTCTGAGTCAATGCAGACAGAATTTGAAATGAGCTTAATGCAAGAACTAAAGTTCTTTCTGGGAATTCAAATTAACCAAACTTCATAAGTCACGTACGTTCATCAAAGCAAATACATAAAAGATGTTCTGAAGAAATTTGACATGGTTGAATGCAACTCTGCAAAGACTCCTATGCATCCAACATGCATTCTTGAAAAGGAAGAAGTCAGTAAAAAGGTTTGTCAGAAGCTCTATCGTGGTATGATAGGCTCCCTTCTCTATCTGACTGCTACTCGACCTGATATTCTCTTTAGTGTCTGTCTATGTGCCAGATTCCAATCAGATCCTAGAGAAACACACTTAACATCAGTTAAGAGAATTTTTAAATATCTGAAAGGAACTCCTAACCTGGGCCTGATGTATGAGAAAACATCAAAGTATAGACTTTCGGGTTACTGTGATGCAGATTATGCAGGAGATAGATTGGAACGAAAAAGCACATCTGGAAATTGTCAGCTCCTAGGAAACAATCTGATATGCTGGGCCAGCAAAAGACAGTCAACTATCGCTCTATCAACTACAGAAGCTGAATACATCTCAGCATCACTGTGCACAACTCAGATGCTCTGGATGAAGAATCAGTTAGAAGATCTGCAAATCTTCGAGAGTAACATTCCTATCTTTTGTGATAATACTGCTGCCATTTGTTTAAGTAAGAATCCCATTCTACACTCCAGAGCCAAGCACATTGAAATAAAACATCATTTTATCAGAGACTATGTTCAGAAAGGGATAGTAACATTGAAGTTCATTGATACAGATCATCAATGGGCAGATATCTTTACTAAGCCTTTAGCTGAAGATAGATTTCTTTTTATCTTAGAAAATCTGAATATTCAAAATTGCCCTGAATAAATTGTGCCTCTGAAGATGTAAAATGAGACTCTGACATAAACAAATGAGTTTCTGCCTCTGACTCTGATACTTCTACCAAGTTAAGAAGATATCTGAGTTAGAAATCTCCAGGAACCATTCGCTTGGTATTCCTGAAGATCAGATAAAGCAAACACGTGGAGTGAATTGCGTCTAACCTTGGAACTTCTAGACCGCTGTCCAGAAGTAATTCAAAGGACATACGTTTGAGATCTCCTCGAGCAGTGTGCATACTGTTGGGATTAGACATTCATTAATGAGCCATAATCATTTCTCCTTCTAAACGTGCTAACTTGGTTTTTGTGTTAACTCTGATTTGCGTGTCGTTTTGCATGCGTTTCTTTTGGGTATTTAAACACTCCTCTCACACTTCACACACACTTCACTCTCACTCACTTGTTAAAAACCTAGTTCTCTCAGGCATTTCTGCAAACAATTGATCTTCATCTTAGTTCTTCATCAATAATGGATTCTCAACAACAATCTGTATTCAACTATTCTCAGCAAATGAACTCCAGCAACGCAGCTCAAAGCACATCTACTCCAACCGTTACAGGCGTAACTACAACACCAGTTTACAAGGAGCCTCACATTCTTGACCGTGAGCCTCATATAAATCTTGCAACTCCTTTTGAGAAACTGGACGTGCTGTGTGAATCCCTGGTGGATTTTAACAACATGAAGAGAAATAGCGTAGACCTCACTGAAGAACTTCATCAACAAGGTTGGGGAAACTACTTTCAACGCCTCTATGGTCCAGTTTACCCAAATCTTATTAAGGAATTCTGGAGGTTTGCTGATGCTGACGATCATTTCATTGTCTCCTACGTTTTGGGTGTAAAAATTGTGATTACTGAAAAGTCAATCGCTGCCTTGCTAAACATGGAGAAAGCTGGAGGAAGAAGAATTTACAACATAAATCCCAGGGCGAAATATATTGCTCATGAAATCAATCCCACAATCTTCAAACTCAACACAGAAGGCAATCCCTCAAAGAACAAGGAACTACATCAGAATCTCCGAGTGTGGCTCAAAATCATTCTGGGAACTATTCATCATCGCCCAGCATCAAACTCATCAGATTACATCAATACAGATCAGAAATGTATTCTGTATTGTATTCAGAAAGGTCTGAAGCTTTGCCTCCCTGCACTCCTCTTCAAATACCTCAGAGATTCTGTACGGGAAACCAGGAATAACATGAAACCCAGAACTTACATTCCTCTGGGAAGACTCCTCTCAGATGTGCTGATAGAAAATGGTCTCGTGGACCATCTGATTAAACACAAACTCATGGAAGACTTGGCAATAGAAACTGGAAGGCCTCTGAACTCCAGGAATCTGAAGAGCATGGGGATTCTGGAGAAGATTCACGTTAAACCTACTCTGGATACTTCTTGGGAAGCCTTAAAAGATCAGAGGGATATGCCAAATGGTCTATGCAAGTTCTACAGGGATGAACCCAAAGAAGCAATTCTCCACTATCTTCAACGTCTGAAGGATGAAGGAGTGGACATCTCAGATTTCAGATTGAGCGATCTGCCAGAGTCAGCTCCAGACTTTGTGAGGTTTAAAAGAGGTCCATCTGAGAAGGCATCCAAGGCGAAGAAAGCGAAGCTAGGGGAAACTTCTGAATCAAGACCTCCAGCACCTCTGCAAGAGTCTTCTGGTAAGTCTGCCTCTACTGCTCCCTCTGTACAGCATCTTGCTTCTTCTACTCCTCTACCAACACCCATCTACACCACATCTGAAACTCCTCCTTCAACAACCAGAACCTCTCAACCACTACCAAAATTCAACCTTGCCAATACCTCCTTACCACTATCCGAAGCTGAAGAAATGAATCAAACCACTTCCTCATCCTCAGCCCCAGAATCACCTCCCTATTTTGTCATTTCGTCTGACACAGAACCCTCTGACCCCGCTTCTCCCACTCTAGCCCAACTCCAAACTCTGAACTGTAATTCACAACAACCACAACAATCTCCACCTGAACCTGAAGTAACTTCACCACCCACAGAACAACCAAGTGTCACTCCATCTGAAGTTCAACCCTCTGACCTCCATACCTCTGACATTACCCCTCCAAACACTTCCGCTGAACCTCCCACTCTCAACCTAAGCCCTCCAAACTCTCCACCTCAACCATCTGAACCAGAACATTCCCTGCCAACCCTAGAGGAAGCAATTATGCTGTTTGCAGGAGCATTAGTTGAAAAGGTCAAGTCTCTGACCATCAACTCTGGTATCAGTGATGATCCTGACTCTATTAGGACACACTGGAACAGAGTCATTGGCTGGATGACTTTTGAGGCCTTTAAACTGAAGCACATCTCTGAGCAAGTCAGAAACGACTTCATCAGAGACGCTGAGGCAAGACTACAGGAGCGCTTGGCCAGAGAAGCTGAAGAAGAAGCCAGAAGGATAGAAGAAGAAAGAGCAAGACAAGAAGAACTTCAAAGGGTACGGGAAGCTGAAGCCAAAGCTCTAGCTGATGCCGTTGCTGCTGCTGCTGAAGCTGAAGCAAAGGCTGCTGCTGAAGCTGAAGCAAAGGCTTCTGCTGAAGCTGAAGCTAAAGCCACTGAAGAACAGAATGCTCTGACTCAGGGGGAGTCCTCTACCTTTGCCCCTCTGGTTCTCAAGACCCTTGAGGAGCTTCAGAAAGAGCAGAAGGAAGTCCGAGCCAGATTGGATCAACAGGACTCAGTCAACGCCAACATTCAGAACCTGCTGACTCAACTGCTTCAGAGAATGCCTCCTCCTCCCAACCCTTAGGCACTTAGGATTTTTTGCTTGTTGTTTTTGCTTGTCTTTGTCTCTGATGTTTCTTTTCTCTTATCTGGATCTATATATATATATATATATATATATATATATATATATTATATATATTTATTATAATATATATATATATATATATATATAATATATATATATATATATATATATATATTTCTTTCTTCTGCTTTATTTTCTATGTCTTTTTGATTCTGACAAAAAGGGGGAGAAATCAAATAGCTCTGATGAAAAATTGCCTAATGTCTTAAAGCACTCTGCAAACATATTATTCTATAAAATAAATCTATCTAATACTTGACTTAAGAAATTGCAGAAAGGTATCGAGAAACTTCATTGCTTGGAAGCTCTGGTAAGAACTTCTGAACTCCCTAGCCTATCTCAGGGGGAGCTCACTTCTATCTGTTCTAATAAACTCTTAATTTTTGAATGTTTCATCTGTCATTTGAGTTTGTTTTGTCATCATCAAAAAGGGGGAGATTGTAAGAACAAAAATAGTTCTACAACAGATTCCAAGATTTTGATGATAACAAAGGATGAAACCAAAAATGGCACTCTAACGAAAAGTTCTAAAATGTGCAGGACTCTAAACAAGAAGAAAGGAATCTGATCACGTCATCAGATACAGAATCAAATCAGATACAAATTACCAGAAGATCAGAAGCATCTGAAGTAGAAACGCGCTCTAGAAGCTCTGACTCTGAGCAACAGCATATCAGAATATCAGAAGCATCTGAAGAAGAAGCGCGCTCTAGAAGCTCTGACTCTGAGCAACGGTATATCAGAATTCCAGAAGCTCTCAATGTCATCTGAAGACAACATCAGAATTCTAAAGGGATCAGAACTATCAGAAGCCCTGAGGCCATATCCCAAGATCTCAGATTAAGAGAGTAACGCAGACACTGATAATGGATTTCCTTATCCAGAAAGAATAACGGCAACTTCAACTTCAAATGGAAAGAACTATATTTGGAAAGAAGTTATTCAGGGAGACAAACTTGTTTTGGCAAGAAACAACGAAGTAATGGCATTTAACTCTCATCAAGACTAAATCTCTGCCATCACTACAAACGGTCGTTTTTCACCTCTATATAAAGAACGGCGAACCTCCTTGAGAGACACAACTGAACGCACATAATTACTTTACTCTCTCTCTAATCTTTCACGAGCGTTTGCTCATAACGTGAAATCTCTTATATGCTCTAATTGTTGTAATACTTGCTTTATCCTAGAAGCACTCTAGATTACAAATTCTGCTTTTACCTCAATCATTTAATTCCTCAAGTGACTCTGCGCAGTCTGTATATTTGAGAGGACTAAGAGATCTTTCTCTTAGACGTTGGTTGTAATAATCTTTCAAGATTAGTGGATTAAGTCCTTGTTGAAGGCGAAATCACCTTGGCCGGGTGGACTGGAGTAGCTTTGTGTTATAAGCGAACCAGTATAAAATCCTGTGAGATTTTATTTTGCAAAAACGCTTATTTTCCAAAACAATTCAAACCCCCCCCCCCTTTCTTGTTTTTCTCACCTTCAAGTCTTCTTTGTCTTCTCATGTATCAGATGGCATACTCCTTGATTAGCTCAGAATAAAGCATTAGACACATGTTCTAAGTAACAATCCTATCAAGACCATGTAGCAGATGAATTCATGTAGATCCCAATACTTGCATCATATGAAAGCTTAAATCATAATAACTTGGTCCCAGAAATGTTGGCTTTGGCCAAGTCCTTTTGCATATGGAAGGTTGCCTAATTCTAAGTCCAAAAGCTCATATTAAATCCAACAGTCCACACAAACATTTTTTAGGGTTTTTTGTTATTTATTAAGTATTTTAAGTTCCTAAGACCACAAACATAAACAAAATACACAAACAAATATATACAATCACAATATATGGCTCAAACGAGCAAAGTTAAAATGACATAAACATAAACAAGTTAAATGATATGTAAATGACAAATGAAATGGTAAATGACTTGAATTTAAATTGCATAAAGTAAATGAATTGAAAATAAAATCAAGAATAATAAAAGTTCGTCAAATGTTAGTTGATTAGGAGGTAGTGGAGTTTGCTTTTCAATTGATTAAGTCATTCTTTAGAGAACACTCAACCCTCTATTCACAAGCATGGATCCTTGAACCAAGACATCTTCCAAATGAAGGAAAAAAGGCCAAGTTTCCATATAATACCATGAAAGGGGGGAGACTTACAATCTCACTTACTAGAATGCTATGCCTTTAGGGTCAAAATTTAGCGCTATGTTAAGCAATCGTAATTGGACTTATGTAGAAGTCACAACTATCTTAGGTCGGGCAATAGAAATTTTGGTGTTAATGCATGTTAGAGATATGGTATAATGAACCATACTCCTAAATCACACCACACACAAAAAAGATAAAAATAGATTAGAGGATGGACCTATCTCATCCATACTTGTATGGTTCATCTAACACAAAGTTATTGATGAGCCAATTAGCCTTGGGATATTGGGAATTCATTGGTCAATGGAGAGGATGGGAGAGAATGGGATTGAAGATGAAGAGGGAGGGGAAATGAGAGAAACAAAATTGCGCATGGGAGGAATTTTATCAAATTAAAATCATTCATTCATTTTGGTAGATGAAATATACATTTGATAAATCCCCTAAATCCAATGATTTTAATCCAACAAGAGTCAAATCAACCTTGACCAAGGCCCAAACACATAGTCAAACTTCATAAGTCAATAAAAATGGCTCAACATAATTTCTACACAATTAATCAATTAAAAATCAAATTAAAAATGCATTTAAATTAAATTTAGTTTGGTCAAAACCTAAAACCTCTTAAAACACCAAATAAATGACCAAGAGATTTATCGTAGGTCAAACAAGGTCAAAGGACCTTAGGCAAACATTTCATAATTTTTGAAATGTCAGAAGTATTTTTAAACAATTAAAAATATGCACAAAAACAATTAATTCATGAAAAATATCAAAATTAATCCAAAAAATAATTTTAGTTCATAAAATGAAAGAGGAAAATATTTAAAGATTTTTGGTGAAAATCCCATATTTTTTAGATTAAAAATGAAATTAAAATGAATTAATTAAAATAAGTAGATTAAACACAAAAATAAAAAAACAAAAAAAAGAAGGGTAAGGGTCATCAAATCCCCCTCATTAATTGAGTTGGCATATCTGATGGTCAAGCGCACGCAATCCACGATAGATCTTAGTCAATGCACTGCAAGCTTGGTAATCAGATTGGATGCGTGAGATTAAAACATTTCAAATGGATCATGTGGCTGAGATGTGTGACAACACATCACCAGAGCTAGGGCTCCGGTCTTCTTCTCTGGTGGACCTCATCGGACTGGTCCACCATCAACCATCACCAAAATAAAAAATAAAGACATGGATTTAAAGAAAACATGCTCAGGAGCTCGAATCTGGCCTCAATTTTCTCCAATTCCAAGTATATAAAAAGATACAAGGATTTGAATTTTGAGGATCATGAACTGAGTTGCTTCGATTTGACCTCAAAGAAACTCAATCTTCTTGCCTACATTGACAGGACCCTAAACCCTAAACCAAAAATCACAAAGAATAGTGAAGAATTGAGGGAGAATCGAAGAGAAGAAAATTCTGAAAATTCACCTATAATTGAGCTTCAGATTGGCACGATCTTGATTCCAATTATGATTGACCTTGCTTTAGATGCTTGTTAGAAGTGATTAGGATCAAGAAAAGGTCTGGACTCTTGGAGTTTCAATCTCAAAACAGATGGAGATTTGAAACTCGATTTTCAAATAAAAACCTTCAAGATTATCCTTCAATGGTGAGGGTTTAGGATTGCAAGTTCAAAGCTTGGGCATGAGGTCCTTAATTCTGAGCAATGAGGGTCTTATTTATAGGCCATGAGATTCATTTCCACACACTTCCAAATTTGCAAATTTTGAGAAATTTCTTTGCATGTTTGCATGGGCGTGTGATAGGCCCATCAAGTGATGTAATCAGGTCCAAAAATGAGTAAGGATCATGCTGAAATCATGTTACAAATCCATGCAATCGTGTATGAAAAGTGGAAGTGGAAATCATCCAAATGGTTCTTCATGTTGCACTCATGTCCAAGTCCTTCCTTCTTTCGCCAAATAAGATGATATTGGACTTTTTGAAAAGGTGAGATAAAGGGGAACAACTATCATGTTTAACACCTTTTCATTTGAAGCTTGGATCATGATGAATTTTGAGGTGGAAGTTTGGGAAATCAAACATAGTTGAAAATTTTCTAAGTCCCAAGTCAAATGTTCACTTCTTCCACCTTGAATAACTTTTTCTATGGACTTCAAATGAGAAAAGTTCCTTCATAAAAGTTGTATATATTTCAAACCTCTTCAATTGAGTCACAAATTTGACCTTACTTGGATTTGGCAAGATGGAGTTATGCATTTTAGAAGTTGAGGAAAATCAATTGTTCAATGGTATTGGCCCAAAATGACCTATAATGTTTCCTCTTGGCACATGCATTTGCAAGTTGAATTTGAAATTCCTCCAAAAATGAACATTTAAGTAGACATCTTTAATTGGATCATGGAATTTTAATGGATTTCATCTCATAAAAAATGAGCAAGTTATGGTCTTTGGAAGTTGACCTCAAAACTAGGGTTCAGACAAAATGACCTATAATCCTTCACCATAAAAAAGGACTTTCCAAGAAAAACTAGCTCTTGACTTCAACATGAAAGTTATTTAGAATGACATTTTGAGTAAATTTTCTCTTGGAATTATTTTCATATGACAAAAATTGTAGGAGATAGGGTCTAGGGAACCCCAGTTTTGATTAGTTGACTTTTTCTGGTCAACCACCATGAACCATCTTGCTAGCTTGGAATTCTCTTGATATTTGGGACTCATGGAGGATCATATATGCATAATATGATGTAATATGAAGTATCCCTTGATATGTTTGATCAATTGATGAGGAAACTTGCTGAAGAAGTCACACAAGATACCCAGATGAATTAGGGTTTCCAAGGCAAACAAACTCCAAACTCTTGATGATTTCTTGATCAAAATAACATGTGAAAACCATGGGGATCCATACATGATGCTTAGAACCAATGTAAACCAATTATTGATTGAACTCCTTGCATTGAGGTTCTTAAACCCTAGATGTGAGCTTGATGGAGCATAAGTGAGCATACACACTACCTACAAAAGCAACAAACTATACATTGACATATTTTTAGTATTTTGGTTAGTAAATAATGAAAAACAAAGTGTGATACAATCATATGTGCTTGGTGATCTCTCCCAATGAAAACCCAATGAATGGAGGGGTAAGGAGAAAGCCAAGGTGTGATCCCAATGCTAATGCATATGACGTGATAACATGAGGGATCTTAGGGTCAAAATTAGGATCTTACAGCTGCCCCTATTGAAGGACGTTCTATCTGAGGAGATGAAGGTTAAAATCTTCGTATCAACTTAGTAGAATGAACTTAAATAACAACAATAGAAACAAATTTTGGTCCCTAAGAGACCCCATGATGCATATGACATGAAATGTTAAAAATAATCTATGTGGGGAAAACGTTGCCACAAAGAAAAAGAAATCGGAGAGACTAAAGTTCGCAGGAGCATAATGCATTCCGTAAGGAAAACTCATTGGGGGGAGAGACTCCGGGGGGTAAAAAGTTGTGTGTAGGCCAGGCTACGACACAAAACTGTCGGGGACACAAGAGGATTCCATGAAAAAAAATTAATGGAAGGACTCAGCCGGGGATAAAGGGAATAACCTGCGGGTAAATCAGAACAAAGCTGAAATACTCGAACTAAATAGGAAAATGGCGATCTCACTGAGGAAATACACACTCAAGCTCAACTGGGGAAGAATGAACTTCAACACAAGAGTACCAGAAGTACATTATCTATTACCGGTTACTTGGTAGGAAGATAATGTAATCTGTCAGAGAGGACATTCGCTACCGGTTAAGGTAAACATATCAGGGATGACTCACTGAGGGACACAAGAGGTATATTCATTACCAATTACTGAGTAAGAATAACCTGCTGGGGAAAAGCCAAATAGGATTTACAACTACCAGTTACTGGGCAGAATACCAAAGAAAGAGAATATTCGTCACTAGTTAAAGTGAACATATCAAGGATAAACTCGAAAGGAAGAATATATGTCATCAGTTAAGATGGACATATCAAGGATATACTGCAAGGGAAAAGTAGGAATTATATCTATCAGTTATTGGATAGAATACCGAAAAGAGAATATTTGTCACCGGTTAGGATGAACATATCAAGGATAGACTCAGCAGGGGAAAGCAGGATTTACAACTACCGGTTACTATAGCGGGGTATTCGTTACCATTAGATTTATTGACTAAATCTAAGGTAAACCATACAAGTCGAGTCGCCACCACACTTCTATTTATCCAAAGGAATGGTTAGAAAGCGAACAAAAACCTAAAAGTTTTATCGAATCAAAAACTAGTAAAAATGTCAAAGATCGGGGTAAGGGAGTTGGTTATGCAATGGGAAGGTTTTAAGCACCCAAAACATCCTAGGTACTCCTAAGGAGCCCTTTTCATACTTGTTGTAAGGTTGGTATTTTTTTGAAAAAATTTGTTTGTGCAAACATGATTGGAGAGATGAGAAGAGAATATACAAGTTATTTACATTTTGTGTTTGGATGGATAAACCCATTTCCTACGTACCATCTTAAAAAAGATTAGGACCAAAACCTCATAGTTTGGGGTAAAAATCTCAAAATGAATTGGAGAATTGATTGGTCCAAAAGCCTTAAGGTCTTTTGTTATCCAACGGAGAAAACTCAACCTAAAACCACAAATCCACCATGTGAGAATACCTTCAACATGCTAGTGAGGGGTTAACCCTATAATAAGCATGAAAGACTCATTGTCCATCACTAAGGATATAGGTGAGCATTACATCTACCTCTAGGATAACTCAAACCTAATAGCTAAAGGTTATGAAAATTTGATTAAGAAAGTGGCCTTTGGAACTACAAAAGTATTTGAATGAGTTGTATTTACCAATGAGAAGTATTTACAAAATATGGTCAAAGTTGATTTAGAAGTTCAATTCACAATAAGTGTTATGAAAAGAAAGTTTGAAAATCAAAAGCATAAGGCTTAGGTTTCTAATGTTTGAAAAGAAGTGTTAAATGTTTGCACAAAGAGTTTTGGCTTAGGTTAGAGTGGAGGGAAGAAGAAGAATGGCTAAAGTCCCAATCATACAAGAGATAAGGGATAAGAAACAAGACCACAAATGGAGTTCCTCTCTTGAGATCATATAGATGATCCAAGTAGTTCCCATCCTTTGGAATATGCAAGAAAAATAATAGTAAGCTCAAGCTATCAACACAATCAAACAAGCTCCTTAGGAGATCCTCAATGTATCTTGTATCTTTCACTTTGGATGAACATGGCAATGGTTCTTCAATTTGAGCTCTCATAGAATTCCCTAGCACAAAATCACACACATCAAAAGTTCCATGAAGTAAATCAAGAATGGACAAGAGTGAGTTTAGAGATTTGGTTCTTCTAATCCATCTTCAACATTAAGGTCCTTTTACTCCAATTTGCATAGGGAAAGTCCTAGAAACTAAGTCCATTTGTCCATTTCTTTGCATTTGGTCCACAACAATCAAAACAAAACACAAGCACAATAGTATATACACAATTATGTGCTCAAGTGAGCAAAAGGCAAATTACATTAACATAAACATGTTCTCAAATGAGAAAAGGGAAAAGCAAATGAATAATATGTACAAGAAAAGTAAATTGCATAAATGTAAAGAGCAAAAAGTAAATGTTAATGGTTAATGGTTAGTGTTAGTAGTTAGTGTGCCATAAGGCAAATTTAGCGCTATGTTAAGCAATCGTAATTGGACTTATGTAGAAGTCACAACTATCTGAGGCCGGTCAATGATAATGTAGGCAACAACACAAGTTAGAGGTCTTGATTAGTGAATCAAACTCCAACAACTTGCCATGCCAAAAAGAAGATGAGAAGTGATCTTGTATTGGTTTAAGTCTTTTGTATGATTTAGAAAGCAATCTATCCTTAATGCAAAGCCATTCACTTGATCATTTGATCAAGATGAATTAGATTTGAATAAAGGAAGATTAAACCTCCCTAATCAATGCTAACCATCAACCTTTAACTCATTGATAAAAAAAAGAAAAGAAGAAGAAGAAGAAGATGAAGAATTAGAAATGAAGAATTAAAGTGCATTAAATGAAATGGAATGTACCAATCAACAATTGTTGACCAAAGATAGGGAAGATCAAGGTCAAACAATAGAAAACAGAAGCAAGATGAAGATTGGAAGTCAAGAAGTAAACAAAATATTTTTTGGCATTTTTAATATTTAAAAATAAACTTGAATTAAAATATTAAAGAAAGGTCAAACTTCAAATTCACTTCAAATCAACTTTGAAAAGTCCAAGTGAATTATCCCAAGTTCAACAAGGTCAAACAAAGTTTGACAAAAAATTTCAGCATTTTTAAAAATCAGAAACTATTTTAAATCAATTAAAAATGCATAAAAATAACCTAATTGAACTAAAATCTCAAATCAATTCATAAATTGATGAGAATATTTTTCTTGGATCAATTGTCATTCAAAGAGGTTGAGAAAACATTTTTGTATTTTTTGAATATCAAAAACTAATTAAGATGAATTAAAAATAACCAGAAAAGAGAAAATTATTAAAAAATAGCAAATGATAAAATAAAAAATATTAAAAATCATTTTTAGAAACGAGAAATTAAAAGAGAAATAATGCAATTGGTCCCATAATTTTTGGACCAATAATGAAAGAGATATGAATTTTGGAAAATGAAATGGAATTAAAAAATGAAATAGAAATTAAAATCAGAAATTTAAAATATGAAAAATCCACACGCGTTGGATTGTATCTCATTAAATGACGTGGAGAATCCAATGGCAATGGGCTGCGCGCGCACCATGGTCCAAAGTCAATGAGTAACATAATGAATTAAATAAAGTCATGACATCCAATGGACCTGATTAGATCTGGAAGCATGATCCAACGACCGTGACTTAATCTGGCAAACGGACGGTGGCCAGCGCCACCGTCTTCTCCGGCTAGCTCCGGTGAGAGCTCAGAATTGCAGAAGAAAAAATGTGCATGAAAACGCACGATCCAGGTACCATTCGAAAGGTGAAGTAATGTACATCACTCCTATGCCACTCAATTCCACTCTAGATCCCTATTAAGAGAGAAATCAGAGATGGAGCTTTGGTGGTGTTCAACTGAACTTGCTTGATTTCAAAAATTAAGAACACAATAATGATGCCTCTATACAGAGGACTTCAGACAACACAAGATCAAGGCAAATGGAGCAATATATGAGGTGTTTCAAAGAAAAATGCAGTTGAGCAAAACCTTTGGATTGTGAAGAATTGAGTCATGATCTTTGATTCCTTTTGCAAACAGAAGCTTCAATGGATCAAGGTGAAGAGGTTTAGGAACTATGGATCTTAAAAAATCCAATCAATGCAATTGAATTTCAGATCTGAAATTTTTAGAGAAAAATGAGATTTGTTCCTTTGGTAGGGGTGTGGATTCAATTCAGCAGAGGTTTAGGCGCCATTAGGTTGAAGAATTGTGAAGCTATGGAATGTATTTATAGATGGAGATGGCTGAATGCATGAGCTAACTCGTGTGCATGGGAGAAGAGGGCCTCCATGCATGGGCCTGTACAGGCGCATGGAGGGCCCAATTCTGATTGGAATTGATTGCTATTCATCACCGAATGAGAAATGGACGTGCAGGTTGAATGTTAATGGTTCATGCAATGTGTTTGAAATGAATTTCCAAAAATGCACCTAATTCTTCATGTCTTCGAATATGATGCTTCCAAACTCCAAATGCAACCTTATGAGTAATGGTTAGAAAGCTTGTTGCATAAGGAACAAATGCTATGTTGATCAAAACTCCAATTGGGCATTGGAAATTAATGAAATTTGAGCTTGACGTGTAGGGTGCAAAACATGCATATGTGAAGTTTCCAAATTTGGCCAATGTTCAAGCCCCTCTTTCTCAATGATGCAAGCTCCAAATGATAAAATCTTCAACATGAAAGTTGTAGATCTTTTCAAGACAATCAATTTGGACTTAACTTTTGCATCATTTGGATTTTTTATGAAGAAGTTATAGGCACTTGAAGTTGGACTTTTTCACATTTCAATGCATTTGGTCCAAAGTGACCTATAATGTTTTGCATTATCACATGTATTTATTTTGAGATTTTGCAATTTTTCTAAACATAACATTTGAAGTAGACACATTAATATTTTCAATGCATTAAGTCTCATCCCAAAATCATGAACAATGAATGAGTTATGTTCTTAGAAAGTTGACCTAAAATTAGGGTTTCAGTCAAAATGACCTATAATGTCTTGGAATGGATGATGACCTTCCAAGCTTCAAATAAACTTTTGATGAACATGAAAGTTGTTTATATTGTCCTTAAGAACATATTTTCTCTTGGGGTCATCTCCATTTGACCAACACATAAAACGTTAGGTCTCAGTGTATTTCAAAATAGTCAGATGAATTGACTGATCAACTTCTCAAGTCCATAACTCATATCTTCATGAATTGATGATTTAGGGCACTCAAATAAGTTCAAATATGCATGAAATTATGAATTAAAGAACTTACCTTGATTGTATTTGACCATGGGTTGAGGTTGCTTCATGAGCAAGGCATTATTGATGATCAGATGAATTAGGGTTTCCTTAGGAAACAAACCTCAAACCCCTTGACTTGCTTGATCAAAATGATGAATTGGGATACTTGGGAGGCATATTTAATGGAAGAGAGCTTTGGGAACCATTACCATGCTTGCTTTCATCTTCTCTTGATCATATCATTGCACATAGGATCTCCTAGAACCTTTTGACCTTGTGACTGCTCAAGCTACAAACAAGAAATGTTAGTGACATATTTTTGTGCTTTTGAGTTAATAAAAGAAATGAGGAAAGCAATAATATACAATTCAAGCATGCTTGGTGACCTTAAACCACTCACAAGAGGTCCCAACCCAAAGGCAAAGGGAACCAAGATGCTCATGATCCTTGAGGCTATGCAAATGCAATGTTATGATGCCATGAGGGATATTAGGGTCAAAATTGGGGTCTTACAGATGCCCCTATTTAAGGTCATTCTAGCCGGAGAAGTGAAGGTTAAAATCTTCGTCTCGACGAGGTAGAATGGGCTTAAATAATAACAAAGAGACGAATTTTGGTCCCTAAGAGACCTCATGATGCAAATGTATGTATGAAAAAGGGTAATACTTCTTGGGGATATGTGTCCACAAAGAAGAAAAGAAATCCGGAGAAACT
This sequence comes from Lathyrus oleraceus, assembly GCF_024323335.1. Taxonomy (NCBI): domain Eukaryota; kingdom Viridiplantae; phylum Streptophyta; class Magnoliopsida; order Fabales; family Fabaceae; genus Lathyrus; species Lathyrus oleraceus. The sequence continues at coordinate 459,977,243 of NC_066585.1, forward strand.
GACAATCCGTATGAGTAATTCACTCCATGGGACAGAGACTCTGGGACTCTTACGGGGATAGAAAAGGAGATAAATTGCGTGAGCAGGTCACGACTTGATACTCGTTGAGAGGCACGAGAGGGGTTCCAATGGAAATAAATCAATGGAAGGACTCGAACTGACTCAAAGATGCATGTATTGGGGAATATGCCAATACATCGGAACTATCCACAAAGGATACTTCAGATGAAAATCCGGACTCAGATGGGAAAATCCACTAAGGGACTTCACTGGGGAAAGTCCAAACAGGACTCATCTGAGGAAACAACAGGACGAGGTATTACCGGTTATTGGGTAATAAGCTCAAGGAGACATGTGATCAAAACACCGGTATAAGGGTGAGAGAACAACATGTTCAGGGAGAATGAATATCTAAGACCGGTTTAAAGGTGAGAGATATCAAACATCCGAAATCATCTGAGGAAAACCTAAAAAGGTATATATCAACTCAGGAAAATTTGACTCCACAGGGGACAAAAGTCATAATAGGGAGCAAAAGGGAAGGAACACCAGGGATACCGGTTACTAGGCATATAATAGGTGACCAACCAAGGCGTGAATTGAGGAATATTTCCAAGACACTCATCATCCAAAAGAGGGCTAAAAAGCAGACTTGATTATTGGATGGGCATTCGATTTCACAAAAGGAGATACGAACCTTATTCGACTGGGGAAGAACAAAAACTTCGACCAAAGAGTGCATGAGATATATTATCTATTACCGTCAGAACATAGATAACATACTTGCATGGAAGATTATCCATAACCAATTACTAGGTTAATAAAGGATAAACCGACCGAAAGAAAAGGAGCATCAGGATACCCAAAACTAGGTATAAGATGATGACCAAATCAAAAGGGAGAAACAATCATTACCAGCCAAGGGCAAATGAAAGACGACCTGCTGGGGATACATTGGCAAAAGCAACGATCCGGGAGACATATCACCGGTTACTGGGAGATATACTCAGAAGGTGAAGGAATATCGATACCGAATGTTGGATAAAGATAACCGTCAAAGAGGGGATTACATCTACCAGATACGGGGTAGAAAACCACGAAAGAGTAACCGTCATCGGTTAGAATGAACAAAAAGGTTAACTCTGCAAGGGGATAAAATAGGGTTTACAACTACCGGTATAAGAGTAGAGAACCAGAGAAATAGGACTTATAACTACCGGTATGAGGGTAGAAGGCCACAGACTCCGCCGGGGAGAAGATGGACGATTACTAGTTACTGAGCAATCATTCATCTAAACTACGGGGAAGTGCAGGGAAAACCTCAAGAAAGCCAATCTAGGAACAAACTAGAGAGGCGCGATGAAACAAGACTCATCCCTATGAGGATATAACTCAGGGGGAAATTCCATCCAATATATGTTGGGAGGAAACAGAAACAACCATCATCCATGAGGACATAACTCAGTGGGGAATATGGAATGAAGGATAAACACTTTCTGCTTATGGAGGCTGACTCTACATGGGGAGATCCAATGCAAACATCCGCTTGGGGAAATGTATTGCCAACTAGCAGGAGATAACAAACAAAGATATATGGAAAAGAATGCAATATGAATATCTGAATGTTAGAATTATGCATATATGCGTTGGTTTATGTATGATGAATGCTGATAAAACAGACATATCTAACATAAACAGGTCCAAAAATTGATGAACAAACATCCGGTACTACGTCTCGAGAGAAAGTCAGGCCCACTGGAGAGCACCCAATCTGATGGGGCAAGAGATACCAGGAAACAAAGATCTCTGTAGGGGAATGAGCATCAGTCATTCCCGCTGGGGACAGGATCATCGTACAGATAAGATCCGCTGAAGAAGCAACTCTATTGGGGAAATTATCAGAGGAGGGGATGGATATCTGTGGGGAACAACCACCGATCAAAAGCTTCCAAGGTCACCTCCAAACACTGCACTATCAAAGAGATCACATATGCGGAGGAGGATCACTACTCTGCTGAAGGAAAAGAGGGATAAATATCTTCACCAAACACCCTGCTCGGGAGAAAAACCACAAAAGGTTCCGGAGGAAGAGGATACAAGCCTGCCAGGAACATAAACAAATGTCTCACCCTGTTGGGAATCATACCATCTTTGGGAGAGCACTGAAGACATCCCAAGTATCTTTTTATCATTGTGAATGTTCACTCTGTTTAAAAACAAGTTATGAAAACTTATTTATTTTAAAACAATGATATTTCTCAATTAAAACATGCAAAACATTTGTTAAATAAAAACAAATAAGAGTGCAAATAATTGGATAAAGGCTCAAATTTATTTGATGGAATGGTAGTCTGCAAATGGAAAGACTCCATAGATCTTTACAAATTTGAAATTGGTGATATATATTGGAAAAGGGCTACATTGAACATAATGACCATTTCTCCGCCAACTCTGAATCCGATGTATTTGAAGCTTCAGTTGATGATGACTGAGCGAGAATCTCTGACAGATGACAGTTTGTGGAACACAGTCTTGTCAGGATGCAGTTACTTGCCAAATCCCTAATTTCTGCCTAGATTGCCCCAGGGTGAGGTACTCAATCTAGCGGGATACATATTTCATTTTTTGTGTCTCTAACTTTTGCCTGGATTGCCCTTTCGGGTTTTCAATCCACCGAGACGCTCATTTTTGCCTAAGCCGCCCTTTCGGGTTTTCAACTTAGCGAGCTATTCTGTTTTTATTTTTAGGCAAAGTATTTCTTGACTGCATCTGAATTCACAGGACGAGTGAAATCCTCCCCATCCATAGTTGTAATTATCAAAGCACCGCCTGAAAAGGCTCTCTTAACAACATATGGACCTTCATAGTTTGGAGCCCACTTGCCCCTGGAATCGGGCGCGAAAGACAAGACTTTCTTGAGCACAAGGTCACCTTCTCGGAACACACGAGGCTTGACCTTCTTATCAAAGGATTTCTCCATCCTTTGCTGATATAACTGACCATGGCACATAGTAGTTAATCTTTTCTCTTCTATCAAATTCAATTGGTCATAACGACTCTGAACCCATTTAGCATCAGTCAACTTGGCTTCCATCAAGACTCTCATTGATGGGATCTCCACCTCTACTGGGAGCACAACCTCCATGCCGTAAACAAGAGAAAAAGGGGTTGCCCCTGTTGAAGTGCGGACAAATGTACAGTATCCATGCAAGGCAAATGGCAGCATCTCATGCCAATCCTTATATGTAACAACCATCTTCTGGATAATCTTCTTGATATTCTTATTAGCAGCTTCAACAGCCCCATTCATCTTGGGTCTATAAGGAGAAGAATTATGATGCGCAATCTTGAACTCACTACACAACTCTTTCATCATCTTGTTGTTCAAGTTAGATCCATTATCAGTAATGATCTTATCTGGCACACCATAACGACATATGAGTTGATTCTTGATAAACTTCACAACCACCTGCCTGGTCACATTTGCATATGATGTCGCTTCAACTCACTTGGTGAAGTAATCAATTGCTACAAGAATAAATCTGTGACTGTTGGACGCTTTCGGCTCTATCATGCCAACCATGTCAATTCCCCACATGGAGAAAGGCCATGGTGATGAAATCATATTTAGAAGTGTCGGGGGAATATGAATCTTATCCGCATAAATCTGACACTTATGGCATTTCTTCACATATTTGCAGCAATCAGACTCCATTGTCAGCTAATAGTAGCCTGCCCTCAACATCTTTCTAGCCATGGCATGTCCATTGGAATAAGTACCAAATGAACCCTCATGGACCTCAGTCATTAACAGGTCTGCTTCGTGTCTATCCACGCATCTGAGCAGAACCATGTCAAAATTCCTCTTATAAAGCACATCGCCATTGAGGTAGAAACTGCCTGACAATCTCCTCAAAGTCCTCTTGTCTTTCATAGATGCCCCAGGCGGGTAAATCTGGCTCTGAAGAAAGCATTTGATATCATAATACCATGGCTTATTATCTTGTACTTCCTCTACCGCAAATACATGAGCTGGTCTGTCTAGGCGCATCACAATGATATTGGGAACTTCATTCCAAAGTCTAACCACAATCATTGAAGCAAGCGTAGCAAGAGCATCTGCCATCCGATTCTCATCTCGAGGAATATGATGGAAGTCAACCTCAATAAAGAAAGTTGAAATCCTCCTCGCATAATCTCTATATGGGATGAGGCCAAGCTGATTCGTCTCCCATTCACCCTTAATCTGATTAACAACAATGGCCGAATCACCATAAACATCAAGGTGCTTGATCCTAAGATCAATACATTCTTCCAATCCTATAATACAAGCCTCATACTCAGCCATATTATTCGTGCATTTAAAAGTTAGCCTTGCTGTAAAAGGAAAATGCATGCCCTGAGGAGTAATAATCACTGCCCCAATACCATTTCCATATTGATTCACAGCGCCATCAAACACCATACTCCATCTGGGACCAGGCTCTGGCCCTTCATCAAGCGTAGGCTCATCACAATCTTTCATTTTCAAATACATAATCTCCTCATCTGGGAAGTCATACTGAACTGACTGATAATCCTCAATTGGTTGATGTGCCAAGTGGTCAGCCAAGATACTACCTTTAATTGCTTTCTGAGCTCGATACTCAATATCATACTCAGACAACAACATCTGCCAACGGGAAATCCTCCCAGTTAAAGCAGGCTTCTCAAAGATATACTTAATTGGATCCATTTTGGATATCAACCAAGTCGTATGATTCAACATATACTGGCGTAAGTGCTTAGCAGCCCAAGCCAAAGCACAACATGTTTTCTCAAGAATTGAGTATCGAGACTCACAATCAGTGAACTTCTTACTCATATAGTATATAGCATACTCTTTCTTCCCTGATTCATCTTGCTAACCAAGGACACAACCCATAGAGTCTTCAAGAACTGTCAGATACATAATCAAGGGTCTCCCTTCCATAGGCGGAGACAGAATCGGCGGCTCAGACAGATACTCTTTGATACTGTCAAAGGCTTTCTGACAATCCTCGGTCCATTCATGACGCTGATCTTTCTGGAGGAGCTTGAATATCGGCGCACATGTGGCAGTCATGTGGGATATGAATCTGGAAATATAATTCAAGCGGCCCAGAAAACCTCAGACTTGCTTCTCAGTTTTGGGCGCAGGCATCTCTTGTATTGCTTTGACCTTTGCAGGATCAACCTCAATACCTCTTTCACTGACAATAAAGCCCAATAACTTGCCGGAACGGACTCCAAATGTACACTTGTTAGGATTCAGACGAAGCTTATATTTTCTCAAACGCTGAAAAAGCTTCAACAAGTGCTCTACATGTTCACCTTCCGTTCTTGACTTCGCAATCATATCATCAACATATACCTCGATCTCCTTGTGCATCATATCGTGAAACAAGGTAGTCATAGCTCGTTGATACGTGGCTCCAACGTTCTTCAAACTGAAAAGCATCACTCGATAACAGAATATTCCCCAAGGTGTGATGAATGTTGTCTTCTCCATATCCTCGGGTGCCATTTTAATTTGGTTATATCCGGAAAATCCATCCATAAACGAGAAAACATTGAACTTAGTTGTATTATCTACCAACATATCAATATGTGGTAAAGGGAAATCATCTTTCAGACTAGCTTTATTCAAGTCTCTATAGTCCACACACATTCAGACTTTTCCATCTTTCTTAGGTACGAGCATAATATTGTCCACCCATTGAGGATATGTAGAAGTCACCAGAAACCCTGCATCAATTTGCTTCTGACTTCCTCTTTGATCTTTACTGCCATATCAGGATGAGTTCTTCTGAGCTTCTGCTTTACAGGCACGCACTCAGGCTTCAAAGGCAGGAAATGTTGCATAATATCTGTATCCAGACCAGGCATGTCTTCATACGACCAAGCAAAGACGTCGACATATTCTCGTAGCAACTCAATCAACCCCTTCTTAATAGATTCTTCCAGGAGTGCCCCAATCTTCACTTCTCGCACACAATCTTCAGACCCCAAGTTGACTGTTTCTAGATTCTCGAGATGCGGCTGAATGACCTTCTCTTCATGCTCAAGTAGACGGGTAATCTCATCAGGAATCTCTGTAACATCATCTTCTTCCGCCTCAAATATAGGGAATTGAAAGTTGGGAGATGGTGTTGGATCATTATGTTCAATGGGTTTGATCAACCTGTGTAATGATTTTGGATGTAAAGAGATTTTAGAATTCAAACAAGGCAAATCATTATGCAGATGAAAAGATTGATTTTATTCTTATTTTAGGGTTTTATGTGATCACCAATTTCATGCAGAAAGCGAAAAGGGAAAATAATTGGAAAAACAAACATTTAACATGAATTTATTGAATGAAGATATCATTGTATTTATGCGCCAACAATGTCATCACTTCTCCTTTTGGCATGGGAGAAGGGTTTTCAAACACAATGAACATTACTTTGACTTATGGATAACTGTTGGAATATCCACAGCGACCCAATTATTGCAGAACCCTCTAGGGATGATGAAGTTGCCAAAATCCTCTACATCCTCTTCCAAGATGGCAGCAGCCTCTTCATCTTGACCGGTGTGGATGAATCCACCACTCTTGAATATCCCTTGCTTGTTGAAGACACCGGAAGAATATCCTATGCCAGCCCGAGATTTGTTGTCTTCCAACTTAATCATTTGCCCCAATCCAGCAGTTGCACCATGCTCAATGGCCAACTTTGCATCTTTATAGGAAGCAAATGAAGAAGTCCCCTTCTTAATAGGTTCAACAATAGATAAAGCTTGGAACGGAGTTCCAACTTCATATTCAGCATCTATGTAAGAGAAGGAAGGAAAATGGCTAACCAGTAGAGCCTTCTCTCCCCCTACCACCACCAACTTCTTATTCTTCACAAACTTCAGTTTCTGGTGTATGGTGGATGTCACGGCGCCTGCCTCGTGAATCCATGGCCTGCCTAAGAGACAGCTATACGATGGGTCAATGTCCATAACCTGGAAGGTAATCTGGAAATCACTTGGTCCAATCTTGACTGGGAGATCAACCTCTCCAATCACAATTTTGCGAGACCCATCGAAAGCCTTCACAACTACCCCACTCTGCCTCATGGGAGGCCCCTGATATGATAACTTTGCAAGAGTGGTCTTTGGCAACACATTCAATGATGACCCAGTGTCCACCAGCACATTGGACATGTCATCATCTTTGCAGCTCATGGATATGTGTAATGCCAAGTTGTAGTCTCTTCCCTCCTCGTGGAGATCAACATCACAAAAACTTAAATTGTTACAAGCGGTAATGTTTGCAATAATACTGTCGAATTGTTCAATCGTGACGTCGTGATCTACATACGCCACATCCAAAACCTTCTGCAGAGCTTCTCGGTATGGTTCTGAATTCATCAGCAAGGATAGTACAAAGATTTTGGATGGCGTCTGTAGAAGCTGATCTACCACATTGTACTCACTTCTCTTGATGAGTCTCAACATCTCATCACAGTCTTCTTCGCATTACCACTCGGGCCAACAGAGACAGAAGTTTTCAATGTAGAGGTAGGTTTAGCAACAAGTGCCGGATTCGGAGCATTCACAGCATTCCCAACCGGGCGTTCAGCATAATCAACAGTATCATTCCTTCGAACATCATCTTGAGGCTTTGGCGGAGCCGAGAAAACACGACCGCTGCGGGTCAGGCTGCTGACGTCGGTAATATTAACAATAGATGAAGAGGGCAGGGGCACCTCTTTCCCATCCTCTAATGCTACAACATTGTAATGATAGGGGACTGCTTTCTCAGAATAATACGGTACAGGGCCAGCTGGCTTAATGGTTAGAGCAGGAGAAGCCTTCTGCTTGCTACCATCATACTTGATGATAACAGGCTCAGGGATCCGGAACACTGGAGAAATCATGTTGACTTCATCAACATCTTCGTCAACATTTCTGTTTTGAAGGATATCTTTGACTCCTTCATCTAGCATTTCTTGAACATCTTTGTGCACTTGGCGACATCCTCTTTGATTGACAGAGCAAACTCGACATCTATCATGGTCGTGCTCGTAATGACTGTACTCACATAACAATCTATGCATCTCGACCAGAGATTGTCGAATATGGCTGACATATTTGACTTTGTATTTACTAGGGCAGCCCTGGACCATGTAGACAGACTTCCCATGCTCAGGCAATGGGTTCTTCTTCACATTAGGACCTACGTCCTCGAAACACATAATACCATACCTCACAAGGTCTTGAACCTTGGTCTTCAAAGGGTTGCAATTTTCGACATCATGTTTGGGAGCACCGGAATGATAAACACAGTGTAATTCGGGCTTATACCATCAATGGGGGTTAGTAGGTATAGCCGGCAGCTCTCGCGGAGTAATCAACTTCCTCTCTATCAAAGAGGGATATAGTTCTGCATACGTCATCGGAATAGGATCGAAGGTGACCCTTTTCCTCTCGTAACTTGTGCTGGTTTGATTACTGTTTCGAGGCTAGTAGGCCTGCTGTTGCGGGCGGTGCTGCTGTTGTTGATATTGCGGATGTTGTTGTTGCTGATTATTGTTGTGATGCTGATACTGTTGATTATCTCTGAAAACAGGTGCTATATGAGCCACCTGGTGCTGGTTACCGGCAAGACGCACGATCTTTCTCCTCACTGAGGGTCTTCTTGGTTTAGCATGGGAGGTCACAACATGTGCCTCACCATCTTTCTTCTTCCCAAACGTCCCATACCATTGGGCAGAAGAGCCTTCTTCTCTGGTCAGGCATCCTTCCCTGACTCCTTCTTCCAAACGCATCCCCATGTACACCATCTCGGTGAAGTCATAAGGAGCGTTGGCAATCATCCGATGATAGTAAAAAGAACTCAAGGTCTTCAGAAAGATCTTGGTCATCTCTTTCTCTTCCAGCGGGGGCACAATCTGTGCTGCTACCTCTCGCCACCTCTGGGCGTACTCTTTGAACGTTTCCTTGTCCTTCTTGGACATGGCCCTCAATTGATCCCTATCAGGAGCCATATCCACGTTGTATTTGTATTGCTTGACGAAGGCCTCACCAAGGTCATTGAAGGATCGTATGTTTGCACTGTCCAAGCCCATGTACCAACGTAGGGCAGCACCGGACAAACTGTCCTGAAAGTAGTGGATGAGCAATTGGTCGCTGTCGGTCTGAGTCGACATCTTCCTGGCATACATGACCAAGTGGCTAAGAGGGCAAGTATTTCCCTTGTATTTTTCAAAGTCAGGGACCTTGAACTTCACAGGGATCTTCCCATTCGGAACTAGGCATAGTTCAGCAGCAGACTTGCCAAAAAGATCCTTTCCTCGAAGAGTCTTCAATTCCTTGCGAAGCTCAAGAAATTGATCGTTCATAGCGTCCATCTTCTCATAGACATCTGGGCCCTCAGACGGCTCAGAATGAAAGATGGGGTCGTCTACTCTGGGCATAGTATGCACGACAGGAGGAGGAACAGCAAGGACCGAGCTAGATGCCGGCAGAAAAGCAAAAGTGGGTGCAGGACCCTCAGGCATGAAGTTGGGAGGCATCCCCCACGGAAACCCGGCTGGCATGGCCTTTGGAGCAAAGTGTACGCTGGCCGCAGGCACAGTCGAAGAGACAATCTCAGAAATGATTGTCCTCTGGGGAGGAGTTGAAGGTGTTGGAGATGACTGGCTCTGAGCAGCCATGAATGACTCCATCAGGGCAGTCAATCTGACTACTTCCTCTTTCAGCTCGCGGTTCTCTTGTTCCAAATGATCCATCAGTCTTGAAATGTTGGCTCTGGTATAAAACCGGTGAGTCAGCTTGTCTTCAAAATAAATGAAGAACACAGAGTTAGACCATAGACCAAGAAACCTGGAGCAAAAACCTGCTTATGCACATGATGCATGCAATGCTTGTGCATATGATTTCTTTTTATTTATCAGAGGAACTTTTAGAGTTCTATTTGGAAATATTGGAAACATTAAGCATTTATCACATATGAAAATATAATATTAATAACATCTGGAAAATATTTTTACACCAAAGAAGTACAATATTGGTAACCAAGCATAATACAAGAGAGAAGGAAAATGATCATCCTATGGATCCCTAGAAGCAATCGTCTAAAGCTCGGGAGACCGGAAGATAAGATGCACGAAGCCTCTTCACCTCCTCCTCGTAGGCTGCCTCCATGTCTGCCTTCTCTTTGGCGAGTCGATCGTACTTCCTTTTCCAAAACTTGGAAGACTGAGGAAGTAGAGAAGTCCATTCATCATCAGGATCATCAATAACCTGGTGCTCGAGGAACTCTATCAAATCATCCTTCTCCTTGATCGGCTGAAGCAAATCCTCTCGTTCACGGATCCAAGCACATGAATGGTCTTCGTCTCTCAACTCCTCTACTCCTTGGTCAGGGAGGGTTGAAGGCCCAGCCACTACCAAAGGTGTAGGTCTTGGATACTCGTAAGGCATGAGGTATTCATAAGCTCTCCTCTTCACCCAAGAAGTATAAGGCTCCAAAGCGATACAATTCTTCGGACCTAGCTCCTTCCTTCCATTCTTGTGGATCTTGCGCCAAGCGCGGACCATCCTGCCCTTCAAGCCTTTGGGATCTTTACCCTCCTGAAAAAACACACCCTCTAACAGAATGTTATTGAGTTTATCCTTTAGGGGGAACCCAAGCCGACGACGTGCTAGAATATGGTTGTAGTTAATTCCACCACATGTACCAAGAAGAGGCACATTGGAGAATTCACCACAAGAGTCGATAATCTGCACACCATCATATACACGGTTGTACCAAAAGATATCATTATTGGTGAGAGACATGAGTCTCGTAGACCACCGTAGACATCCTTTGTTCTCCTTGAAGGCGACCGTCTGTGGCAAGTGCGAAATAAACCACTTGTACAACAGAGGCAAACATCACACAATGGTACCTTCACTCTTTGTATTCCTCATATGCAAAGAAAAGTAAGTGTCACCCAACAGAGTCGGAACGGGATTAAGAGTAGAGAAAATCCTAATAGCGCTCACATCCACAAACTTGTCGATGTTGGGGAACAACACCAACCCATAGATGAAAAGTACAAATATAGCTTCAAAGGCGTCCTCACTCATGGCCTTCCCATACATAGTAGCTTGAGCAATGAGGAACTCAGAAGGGAGACCTTGAATTCCACCCTTGGTAGTCATACGAGCACCAACCAGAGATTCATCTATATGCAACATATCAGCTCTCTCTTGAGAAGTAGGAATACTCTCTAAGCCACTGAACGACAACTGGTCTAGAATAGGTATACCCACAAGGTAGGCATACTCCTCAAGCGTGGGAAAAAGATGAAAATCTGGAAATGTGAAGCAATGGTACAAGGGATCATAGAACTACACCAGTACACTCATCAATCCTTCGTCCACCTGAGTAGTCAGAATAGATAGAAGCTTCCCAAAACGAGCCTTGAAACCCAAGGGATCTAGTACATAGGATGTCAAATTCCTTAGCTCTTTCAAGTCAGGTTGTCTGAAACTGTATTTCTTTGTATTCCTTCTTTGTCTTTCCATGTCTGAAAATTTGCAAATAGCCCTCTTAAGTTCCTTGAAAATTTACTTATTATTGATGATATGGATGCAAATGGGTGAGTGAATGCATGAATGCAACAATCACACTCAAGGATCAAGCAAAGCACTCCAAACAAAGGTCATGGGATGGATCATGTCATCCTTAATATCAATCATCCATTTTGGTGGATTATAGTTTACACCTTATCAACATCCAAGTTCCATTGATATTAAGGATACAAGAACGGATCAACCATGAATCAAGGGTTTGTTGCAAGTCACGAGCATGGAGTCTTGGTTAAGAATCACCCAAAGGGAGTGTACTAGGGTTTAAACCTGCCAAGCATGTTCTACAATAGGTTCCCATAGTCATCATCCCATCTTTCGGATATTATCGGATAAACGACTACTCGTATTCCAAAAATATTCTCAAGAGAGACTCTTATGAGTGTAGTATCGCGTAACAATCGTATCAAATCTTACATTTGAACGACTTTCGCACTACATCCTAAAAATAGGCCAAGATGGGCTTGGTAAACTAAGGTCCTTGGCTTCTAAAGTCTATATTGGAAAGAGTAATGTCTAACCACAACTAGTTGTGTTACATTATTGATCCCAACATGACCTCCACCAAGTGAATGGGCTTGCAAGTCAACTTGCTAAGGAATAACTCCACACAAGTCAACAAGACTATGCCATTCTCCTATCCTAAGTGCACTCGAGTTCGGGTATAGAACTCATCTCACAAAGATCACCAAGCATACAAGGAATTAATATTCAAGCAATTCAATCATTACATACAATACAGTAATCCCAAATTGCACAAAAATATGTCACAAGATAATATACACAACAATACAACAAAAATATGAAAAGTAGGCAAAACCCACTAGGCAAATGTCCCCAGCAGAGTCGCCACTTTTCTGTAGCGGGATATTCGTTACCATTAGATTTATTGACTAAATCTAAGGTAAACCATACAAGTCGAGTCGCCACCGCACTTCTATTTATCCAAAGGAATGCTTAGAAAGCGAACAAAAACCTAAAAGTTTTATCGAATCAAAAACTAGTAAAAATGTCAGAGATCGGGGTAAGGGGGATGGTTATGCAATGGGAAGGTTTTAAGCACCCAAAATATCCTAGGTACTCCTAGGGAGCCCTTTTCATACTTGTTGTAAGGTTGGTATTTTTGTGAAAAAATTTGTTTGTGCAAACATGATTGGAGAGATGAGAAGAGAATATACAAGTTATTTACATTTTGTGTTTGGATGGATAAACCCATTGCCTACGTACCATCTTAAAAAAGATTAGGATCAAAACCTCGTAGTTCGGGGTAAAAATCTCAAAATGAATTGGAGAATTGATTGGTCCAAAAGCCTAAAGGTCTTTTGTTATCCAAGGGAGAAAACTCAACCTAAAACCACAAATCCACCATGTGAGGATAGCTTCAACAGGCTAGCGAGGGGTTAACCCTATAATAAGCATGGAAGACTCATTGTCCATCACTAAGGATATAGGTGAGCATTACATCTACCTCGAGGATAACTCAAACCTAATAGCTAAAGGTTATGAAAATTTGATTAAGAAAGTGGCCTTTGGAACCACAAAAGTATTTGAATGAGTTGTATTTAAGAATGAGAAGTATTTACAAAATATGGTCAAAGTTGATTTAGAAGTTCAATTCACAATAAGTGTTATGAAAAGAAAGTTTGAAAATCAAAAGCATAAGGCTTAGGTTTCTAATGTTTGAAAAGAAGTGTTAAATGTTTGCACAAAGAGTTTTGGCTTGGGTTAGAGTGGAGGGAAGAAGAAGAATGGCTAAAGTCCTAATCATACAAGAGATAAGGGATAAGAAACAAGACCACAAATGAAGTTCCTCTCTTGAGATCATATAGATGATCCAAGTAGCTCCCATCCTTTGGAATATGCAAGGAAAATAATAGTAAGCTCAAGCTATCAACACAATCAAACAAGCTCCTTAGGAGATCCTCAATGTATCTTGTATCTTTCACTTTGGATGAACATGGCAATGGTTCTTCAATTTGAGCTCTCATAGAATTCCCTAGCACAAAAGCACACACATCAAAAGTTCCATGAAGTAAATCAATAATGGACAAGAGTGAGTTTAGAGATTTGGTTCTTCTAATCCATCTTCAACGTTAAGGTCTTTTTACTCCAATTTGCATAGGCAAAGTCCTAGAAACTAAGTCCATTTGTTCATTTCTTTGCATTTGGTCCACAACAATCAAAATAAAACACAAGCACAATAGTATATACACAATTATGTGCTCAAGTGAGCAAAAGGCAAATTGCATTAACATAAACATGTGCTCAAATGAGCAAAGGGAAAAGCAAATGAATAATATGTACAAGAATAGTAAATTGCATAAATGTAAAGAGCAAAAAGTAAATGTTAATGGTTAATGGTTAGTGTTAGTAGTTAGTGTGCCATAAGGCAAATTTAGTGCTATGTTAAGCAATCGTAATTGGACTTATGTAGAAGTCACAACTATCTGAGGCCGGTCAATAATAATGTAGGCAACAACACAAGTTAGAGGTCTTGATTAGTGAATCAAACTCCAACAACTTGCCATGCCAAAAAGAAGATGAGAAGTGATCTTGTATTGGTTTAAGTCCTTTGCATGATTTAGAAAGCAATCTATCCTTAATGCAAAGCCATTCACTTGATCATTTGATCAAGATGAATTAGATTTGAATCAAAGAAGATTAAACCTCCCTAATCAATGCTAACCATCAACCTTTAACTCATTGATAAAAAAAAGAAAAGAAGATGAAGAATTAGAAATGAAGAATTAAAGTGCATTAAATGAAATGGAATGTACCAATCAACAATTGTTGACCAAAGATAGGGAAGATCAAGGTCAAACAATAGAAAACAGAAGCAAGATGAAGATTGGAAGTCAAGAAGTAAACAAAATATTTTTTGGCATTTTTAATATTTAAAAATAAACTTGAATTAAAATATTAAAGAAAGGTCAAACTTCAAATTCACTTCAAATCAACTTTGAAAAGTTCAAGTGAATTATCCCAAGTTCAACAAGGTCAAACAAAGTTTGACAAAAAATTTCAGCATTTTTAAAAGTCAGAAACTATTTTAAATCAATTAAAAATGCATAAAAATAACCTAATTGAACTAAAATCTCAAATAAATCTCAAATAAATTAATAAATTGATGAGAATATTTTTCATGGATCTATCATCATTCAAAGAGGTTGAGAAAATATTTTTGTATTTTTTGAATATCAAAAACTAATTAAAATGAATTAAAAATAACCAGAATAGAGAAAATTATTAAAAAATAGCAAATGATAAAATAAAAAATATTAAAAATCATTTTTACAAACTAGAAATTAAAAGAGAAATAATGCAATTGGTCCCATAATTTTTGGACCAATAATGAAAGAGATATGAATTTTGGAATATGAAATGGAATTAAAAAATGAAATATAAATTAAAATCAGAAATTTAAAATATGGAAAATCCACACGCGTTGGATTGTATCTCATTAAATGACGTGGAGAATCCAATGGCAATGAGCTGCACGCGCACCATGGTCCAAAGTCAATGAGTAACATAATGAATTAAATAAAGTCATGACATCCAATGGACCTGAGTAGATCTGAAAGCATGATCCAACGACCGTGACTTAATCTGGCAAACGGACGGTGGCCAGCGCCACCGTCTTCTCCGGCTAGCTCCGGTGAGAGCTCAGAATTGCAGAAGAAAAAATGTGCATGAAAACGCACGATCCAGGTACCATTCGAAAGGTGAAGTGATGTACATCACTCCTATGCCACTCAATTCCACTCTAGATCCCTATTAAGAGAGAAATCAGAGATGGAACTTTGGTGGTGTTCAACTGAACTTGCTTGATTTCAAAAATTAAGAACACAATAATGATGCCTCTATACAGAGGACTTCAGACAACACAAGATCAAGGCAAATGGAGCAATATATGAGGTGTTTCGAAGCAAAATGCAGTTGAGCGAAACCTTTGGATTGTGAAGAATTGAGTCACGATCTTTGATTCCTTTTGCAAACAGAAGCTTCAATGGATCAAGGTGAAGAGGTTTAGGAACTATGGATCTTAAAAAGTTCAATCAATGCAATTGAATTTCAGATCTAAAATTTTAGAGAAAAATGAGATTTGTTCCTTTGGTAGGGGTGTGGATTCAATTCAGCAGAGGTTTAGGCTCCATTAGGTTGAAGAATTGTGAAGCTATGGCATGGTATTTATAAATGGAGATGGTTGAATGCATGAGCTAACTCGTGTGCATGGGAGAAGAGGGCCTCCATGCATGGGCCTGTACAGGCGCATGGAGGGCCCAATTCTGATTGGAATTGATTGCTATTCATCACCAAATGAGAAATGGACGTGCAGGTTGAATGTTAATGGTTAATGCAATGTGTTTGAAATGAATTTCCAAATGCACCTAATTCTTCATGTCTTTGACAATGATGCTTCCAAACTCCAAATGCAACCTTATGAGTAATGGTTAGAAAGCTTGTTGCATAAGTAAAAAATTCTATGTTGATAAAAACTCCAATCGGGCCTTGGAAATTAATGAAATTTGAGCTTGAAGTGTAGGGTGCAAAACATGCATATGTGAAGTTTCCAAATTTGGCCAATGCTCAAGCCCCTCTGTCTCATTGATGCAAGCTCCAAATGATAAAATCTTCAACATGAAAGTTGTAGATCTTTTCAAGAAAATCAATTTGGACTTCAATTTTGCATCATTTGGAGTTTTGATGAAGAAGTTATGGGAACTTGAAGTTGGACTTTTTCACATTTCAATGCATTTGGTCCAAAGTGACCTATAATGTTTTGCATTATCACATGTATTTCTTTTGAGATTTTTCAATTTTTCTCAACATAACATTTGAATTAGACACATTAAGCTTTCCAATTCCTTAAGTCTCATCCCAAAATCATGAACAATGAATGAGTTATGTTCTTGGAAAGTTGACCCAAAATTAGGGTTTCAGTAAAAATGACCTATAATGTCTTGGAATGGATGATGACCTTCCAAGCTTCAAATAAACTTTTGATGAACATGAAAGTTATTCATATTGTCCTTAAGAACATTTTTGCTCGTGGGGTCATCTTCATTTGACCAACACATAAAAAGTTAGGTCTCAGTGTATTTAAAAATAGTCAGATGAATTGACTAATCAACTTCTCAAGTCCACAACTCATATCTTGATGAATTGATGATTGAGGGCACTCAAATAAGTTCAAATATACATGAAATGATGAATTAAAGAACTTCCCTTGATTGTATTTGACCATGGGTTGAGGTTGCTTCATGAGCAAGGCATTGTTGATGATCAGATGAATTAGGGTATCCTTAGTAAACAAACCTCAAACCCCTTGACTTGATTGATCAAAATGATGAATTGGGATACTTGGGAGGCATATTTTATGGATGAGAGCTTTGGGAACCATTACCATGCTTGCTTTCATCTTCTTTTGATCATATCATTGTGTTGCACCCCAAAATTTGCCCTCTATTTTTAACTCTAACCAATTTTTTGTTTCACATTCATTTGCATCATCTTCATAGCATAAAATTTTTTTCTGTCTTAATATTAGCCGGAATAATTTCTCGGAATTTACAAACAGACTGGTCAAATTAACTTTTTAACTGTGCCTAAAAATTAGTCAACGAAAAAATGTCAAGTTTAAGTTTGCAAATGTCGGTAACATTAATCTGCGGTTCACGTGGTTTAATTTGACATGCTAAAAATATTTTTACGACTATTTTTGGTCATATGTTGATCAGTCTGAGCAGTTTAAACGGTCATAATTTTTATTTCAAAATCCGACCAAACGCTGTATTTTTCCGAGTCATTTATTTCGCGCTGATTATTTTGACGTGTTCATTTTATTTTTCGAGCATTTTGGTGCCCGACTTTTTTTTTTGTGTCTATTTATTTTTATATTGTGTCTAGAATAAATAAATAGGTTAATTAGTTTTTATTTTAATTTTAACTATTTTAATTATTTAACTTTATTCAGTTTTTAATTTAATATTGGGTTTCAAAATAAACTTAGGCCCATTATCATTAACCTAATTTATTCCTATATATATTTACTAGCATGACTGATAGAGGGAGGCCAAAAGACGGAACAAAAAAGAGAAACTGAGAGTGGCTGATCTATACTATCGTACACACAGTTTGATACATGCGGTTTGGTTAAATATATCAGGATATCGCCGTTTTGCTTTTTTATGCACGTAAGTATAACATGTATAATAATTTGGTTCATTGTATTATGTATTTGATGTGTTTGTTTTTATATAAGTTTTACATGTCTCATAATATATAATATAATATAATAATAATTTTGTTGTTAATAAAAATGCATATGGATCATATAATATATAATTTATAGTATGTAACTAGTGTGTTAAATATATATATATTTCTATTTTATGTTATAATTTGATTATGTTTTCGGATCGGATCGTGTCAATACGCCGTTTTCACATATACGTGTATGAGGCGTGACACTTGTGTTATCCGATCCAGTTGCGATGATCGCAATTTTGCGCTAGCAACGCCGTTGTTTTTTAATTCATATTTTTTTTTATATATACATATATTTAGATCTGCACATTTTTTTTCTTCATAACTAACTACCCTGATTTTTCCTAAACCCTGACAATTTCGCCACAAACTCTAAATTTCAACCCTAAAACTTTAACCGTGTTGTTTCCTCTAAACCATAAACCTTTTCTTAAACCTTAACAAACCTTATTATTATTTCCTATTTTCGCTCATATTTATGTTATTCATACACTGTAACTGCTTCGCCCTTGTAATATTTTAAGTTTTAACTTGTAATATTTTCAGTTTTACTTTTCGCCATCTTTATTATGTAACTGCACCAAAGCGTTGTAATAATTAGGATTTTATTTTCTGCCATTTATTTTCTGCCATTTTATTTTTCTGCCATTTATTTTTCTGCCATTTAAATTCCTGCCATTAATCCTATATTAACTGCGTGGTTTAGTAATGTAGGGCGTGAAAACCTACTAAATTAATTATTTAATATTTTTCTATAACCTTTATATTTTTTGTAAATAAATAATAAATACTAACTATTTTAATAACTTTCTTTATTACTTACTTATAATAATAAATCCTTATATATTTTGTAAATAAAGACCATTTTTCTAATTGAATAATAATAATAAACCTATTAATCTAATAATTTGATATTTTCTATAGTCTTTATTTATTTTGTAAATAACTAACTTAATATTTTTCATATAACTCTTTTATTTTATAATTTGTACATTAATGTATTTTAAATTCTTTTATTATTACTAATTTATTTTAAACTCATATTTTTCTAATAACTTCTAAAAAAATCTAACTTGTTTAACCTAAAATAATTTCTTTTAAAATTCTAACCTTTTTATTATCACTTTATTATTATTGTTATTTTATTATTGCTTTATTACCATTGTTTATTTATTATTTTATTTTATCTATTCTATTTTTGCTTCATTATTTTCCTTATTTTAATTTTGTTTTATTTATAATATTAGGAACAAATGTATAGGTTGTAAATTTATTCTTTCTCGCCTGATTATTATGTATCTGTCCCATAGCCATGTAATAGTTTAGGAATTTATTTTTCTTGCTTTTATTTTTGTAAATATTTATTGCGTGGTTAGTAATTTAGGGAGTGCAAAAAACTAACTGTAAATAATTGAACTTAGAAAATTAAATTCAAGACAAATATCTGAAAAATAACACTCACACACGTAAGTCGATCTTTGATCGCCATCTGTACTTCCTAGGGTATTCCTCTTGGTTGCCTTCTTTAAATGGTCAAGTCCCTCGAAAATAGGGGTGTCTTAAGCAAAGTCCCTTCAAACAGAAAAATCATCAAGTCCCTATAAACTTAAAAGATCAAGTCCCTACGAGGTTGCCTACGATATAATGATCTTGTCCCTTCGGTAAATATGATGATAGTCCCTACGAGTTGCTAAAGACACCCCTTATGTTGCCTTCATTGACCATACGATGACCCTACGCCCGTCCCTTAAACACATCCAAGGTAATGACTACCTATTCCTTAATAATAGGGACAGTCTTACCATTGAAAGAATATACGAGAACACGAAAGACTTAATCTAGGGTAGGTATCTCATAGTTACTTGCTCACACTTTTCAAAATTACTTTTACACCTCACAATTTCTAAACTAGGCTTTGTATACACCCATACGAGGGTCATTACAAAGTACTTAAAGAAATTTTTCTAATCACACACTACACTCTTGCAAACAAACAAAGTGAGCTAAGTAACTAAGAGCCCATGGATAACCATGGATATAAAGGGTGCTAATACCTTCCCTTTGTATAACCTACCCCCCGAACTCAAAATCTTTTTAAGGTCTTTCCTGTTCTTTTATGTCCTTTCCTTTTGGATAAAATAAAAGTCGGTGGCGACTCTTGCTATCCTCGACATTTAACTAAAGTCAGTTCTCCCACCGTGTTACAAAACTGGCGACTCCACTGGGGATTTAATAAAAGAGGGGTACCCTTAGGAATTAGATCACTTTAAAATTGTTTGCCTTGTTTGCTTTATACTTATCTATTGGGTGCTCTTATGTGTGAAAAACCCTAACCCGGATCTAGTGTACCTTAGGTAAATGGCAATAGACCAAGGAAACTATACGGCGTATATCGATATGGTTGATCTGGTGGCCATAGTTAGTGTGACTTCTTGGTTGGTGCTTATGTTCCTTAAGCAAGTTGAGGATAATATGAGGCAGCCATATGTGATCAATACACTAACTGACTTTTAGAACCCTAGTCATCCCATCTTGGCCTTTAGAAAGTAGTGAGATAACCGACTTTGGTGAAGACTGAAGTTGGTTGATACTCGATACTACACTCATTGAGATCCTAAACTTGGAGGGTTTTGGTTGGCAAGTAAGTTGCCTACTGAACAACCACCCTTGTGAAGGATCAATGATTTTGAGATCCCTTAGAACCTGGTTACTTTTGTAGGACAGGATGAATCAACTAAACTTCAGGGGAGGGTACTTACCTTTAAACCTCATGCAAGCCTTCAAACCTAGGGCTATTGTGTGACTTGTTTGTGTGTGCCACATGTTTGTGATTGAGCATAACATCATAGCATCATCATGCATCATAAGCATAGCATTTTCACTAACCATTTCAAGGACCAAAGGATTTATCTTTGTTCTTTGTTGCAGGTCATGGCTTCTGCTCGTAGGTATACTATCCGGATCAACTTTGTAGGAATACCTCCTAAGCTTAAGGAATTGGTCTCTCAAGTTTCTGAAAACTCCCAGTTCATCAAGAGGCATAGTCACCTACTGGATCTAGTCACTTCAAGGTTCAATGAAGACATGATGAGTGTCCTGTTTCAGTTCTTTGACCCTAAACATCATTGCTTCATATTTCCCGACTATCAGCTGGTTCCTACAATGGAAGAGTTCTCCAAGCTTTTGGGTATACCTATTCTTGATCAGAAACCCTTCACAGGCTTGGAAAAAGAGCCTAAACCTGAAGTCATTGCTGCAGCCTTACATTTAAAGAAATCAGACACTGTCCTAGAAACAAGGAGTGGAGTTAAGGGTATTCTTGCTAAGGTATTGGTGGAGAAAGCTCAAGTATTCCTGAAGGCTATGAGTTATGATGCTTTTGAGGAGATCTTAGCCCTATTGATTTATGGCTTAGTACTGTTCCCCAATCCAGACCAGTTCATAGACGTACACGCCATCAACATATTTCTGACTCGCAATCCAGTGCCTACATTACTTGGAGACATCTTACACTCCCTTCATACCCGTACTACGAAGGCACGAGGAACTCTGATGTGTTGCATACCTCTATTATCTAGGTGGTTTATTTCTCACCTTCCTCGATCAGTGATGAAGAATGAACAAGGGTTCAGGTGGTCCAAGAGGATTATGTCACTTTCTCATTCAGATATTCATTGGTGCTCTAGATCTATGGAGAATGTTACCATCATTGACCGTTGTGGGGAGTTCCCTAATGTGCCACTCCTTGGCATAAGAGGGGGCATTACTTACAACCCTTCTTTAGCTCTACGTCAGTTTGGTTACGCTCGGACTGATGGTCCTCATGACATGCTTATTCAGGGTATTGTGTTCGACTACGACAACGATCTTCAAGGTTACCGTCAAAGGTTCATACGAGCATGGGGTAAAGTGAACAAGGTTGACAGCAAGACTCTGGAACCCAAGTACACTATTCCTATGGAACCATATCTCAGATGGGTACGATCTCGTGCTCAGACTCTTATGATGCCATATCCTGCTATCCTGCCAGTTACCATGGAGCCTGTTGCTGAAGGAGATACTTCTTACATCATTCTTCATCCAGACATGCCCACTGACATGGAAGATTTACAGAGGTCCTGGATCCAGTTGAAGGAGCAAAGAGATACTTTTGAGACTCATTACAAGGCAAGTCAGGAAAGAATCCTGGAGCTAACAAAACAACTTCACGAGGAGCGGAATCTCAACTCATACCTCAACACAAAGAGGAAACGTCCATGGGAGACTTAAAACCCCATTTTTTGTATTCATTTCATTTTTATTGTAAGCCCAAGGGGCAAACAAGTTTATTACTAATAAAAGTTTACTTTTTGGTGGTTTAAACAAATTTAAATCCTACGGTCCTTGAAAACATTGCATAAGAATCTACATACCATATTATTGCATCACAGGTTTCTTATGAACATGTATCTTATCTTCTCGTTGTTTATTTCAGCAGAAATGGCTCTTGAGCAGACTGTCAAAGATCTCCAGGCTCAGAATGCACAATTCCAAGAGTTGATTCTGAACTTGTCCAAGGGGCAAGATGAGTTGAAGACATTGCTGGCTAAGAAGAAGAAGAAGACTAGAAGATCAGGAGGCCTTATCAATCTGGGAAGAAGATTCAGAGGCCCTATCAAGACAAAGGAACAGGTTGATGATTATGAGTCTGAAAATTCTGAGAAAGAGGGAGGTAGTCTCCATGATACTGTGGGAGATTCTGATTCTGAAGCAAATTATTATCATGATCCTAATGAAGATAAGTACAAGATGCTGGTGGATAGAATGAATGCTATGGAGTTACAAAAATCTTCTGGGTTGGATTTTGAAGATCTGAGTTTAATATCTGGAGTGGTTATACCTATTGGTTTCAAGGTTCCTGCTTTTGTGGTGTATGATGGTGTCTCATGTCCCAAGCTGCATTTAAGATCCTATGTCCGGAGGATTCAACCACATACTGCTGATAAGAAGTTATGGATTCATTTCTTCCAAGAGAGCTTGTCTGGAGCTCAATTGGAATGGTACTATCAATTGGAGAGTGTCAATATCCGTGATTGGAATGATCTTGCTGAGGCCTTCTACAGGCAATACCAATACAATGCTGATTTAGCACCTACCCGCATGCAGCTACAAAGCATGTCAATGGGTGCTAAGGAGAATTTCAAGGAGTATGCCCAGAAATGGAGAGACCTGGCTGGCAGAGTTCAACCTCCTCTGACTGACAGGGAGCTAGTGGATATGTTTATGAGTACGCTGAATAGTCCTTTCTATAGTCACCTCATTGGAAGCTCATCATCTGGTTTCACTGAGCTGATAATGACTGGAGAGCGTGTGGAAAGTGGTATAAGAAGTGGTAAGATACAGGTGGATGCCTCTTCATCAAGCACTGCAAAGAAGCCCCCTAGTGGAAAGAAGGAGTCTAATGCTCTGTATGGTCAACCTGGCTGTAACAGAAGTCACCAATCCAGGGAACATGAAAGATCAAATCAATGTTGTGGGTGACTATAATAAAGACTACAATCTAGATAACTGGATTTTTCCTACTGTGGGTGATGGGCTCAACAATTGGAAGACTGAAGACGTTATTCCTATCTCCTTTAGTCAGGAGTAAATACTATTACTGTGTTGTTATTTTTAAGCCTTGTGCCTTACCCGGGGCACAATGGTATGCTTGTTTCGGGATGTCATTTCATTTGCATACTGCATTCAATAAAAATCAATGGACGTTTCGTTTTCGTAAATATTGGGCTCTTTGTTTTTCTTTTATTTTATTTTCATCAGCTACGTGTTCTTACACACACCCACATCACTAAAATGCAGATCCTCATCCACTCTGGATCCTGTTGATAACAGTTCTACTATTTCCAATTATAATTTTGAGAATCCGATCTATCAAGCTGAAGATGGAAAGGATGAAGATTGTGAAGTACCTGTAGAGCTTGCTAGGTTATTACAACAAGAAGAGAAAGTTAGACACCCGCATGAGGAATCAATTGAGGTTGTAAATTTGGGTACTGAAGTAGACAAGAAAGAAGTCAAAATAGGAGCAGGCTTGGAAAACAGTGCCAAAGAAAGATTGAGTCGGATGTTACGTGACTATGTAGAGGTTTTCGCTAGAAAAATCAAGAGATGATATGGAATGATGAATGTCAAGAAGCTTTTGACAAAATCAAGAAGTATCTCCAAGAACCTATAAATCTGATGCCACCAGTTGAAGGAAGACCTCTAATCATGTATTTGACCGTGTTAGAAAATTCAATAGGGTGTGTGTTGGGGCAACATGACGAGTCTGGTCGAAAAGAGCATGCAATATACTACCTTAGCAAAAGGTACCGACTGTGAAACAAGATACTCCCAGTTCGAGAAAGCTTGCTATGCTTTGGCTTAGGCTGCTTGCCGACTAAGACAGTATATGTTGAATCATACCACTTTATTGATTTCTAAGATGTATCTTATCAAATATACATCTGAGAAACCTGCTCTCTCCGGAAGAACAACAAGATGATTGCTGAACTCTGCACGCAGTTCAAAATAAAACACCATAACTCTTCTCCGTACCGGCCAAAGATGAATGGCACCGTGGAGGCTGCTAATAAGAATATTAAGAAGATTCTACAGAAGATGATTGTTACTTACAAGGATTGGCACGAGATGTTACCATTTGCTCTTCATGGTTATCGTACTACAATACGTACTTCAACAGGGGCAACCCCATTCTCCTTAGTCTATGGTATGGAAGCAGTTCTGCCCATTGAAGTTCAGATCCCTTCCTTAAGAATCATGAAGGATGCAGGCTTGGATGAAGATGAGTGGATTCAGACTCGACTCGACCAGATAAATTTGATTGATGAGAAGAGGTTGGCAGCTGTTTGTCATGGTCAGATGTACCAGAAACGGATGATCAAAGCTTTCAATAAGAAGGTTAAGCCAAAGGTATATCAGGCTGGTGACTTGGTAATCAAGCGTATCATACTACCACAGGGTGATCCTAGGGCCAAGTGGACTCCTACATATGAAGGACCATTTGTGGTCAAAAGAGTATTCTCAGGAGGTGCCATGATGCTTACTATTATGGATGGTGAAGACTTTCCACAGCCTGTAAACGCAGACATAGTTAAAAAATACTACGCATAAAAAGAGACTCGCTAGGTTGACTGGCCTAGGCAAAAATAAGGGTATCCCGGCAAACCAAAAGGGTTCGGGCAAAAATTAGGGATATATATAAAAAAATGTACACTTGGCAAGTCGAAAACCTGAAAAGGCGGCTTGGGCAAAAAAGGGTATCCCGGTGGATTGAAAACATGAAAGGGCAGTCCAGGCAAAAGTTAGGGATTAAAGCGTATGACTATGTCTCGTTTGGATCACTCATGTAACTTCAACTGATGGTGCTACCTAAATCAAGTTCAAACAGATAAAGATCAATCCAATCGTTTCTGTCTCAACAGCAGAAGATGAGATATTTGAAGATAATGGCAATAGTAGAATTGAAACTCAATAGGATTATTTTTCACATAGCTGTTTTCTTTGTTTTATAAAAAATTTACGACGAATTCCTCTTACTAGGATTTCTGTCTCCTTGTACAAACTTGCCTATGCATAGGTCACTTTGTGATATAAATAAAATTTCATCTTTGAATCCAGATTTACTTTTACTCTATTTACATAAGCGAAAACGTCCATTGGTTGTGTTTGAATGTATGTATGCTTTTGAATACGATTGATGTTTACCAGAAATGCATAAAATGCAGTAATAGTATTTACTAAGGACGAACGAGGGTAGTAGTTCAATGAAGCTTCGCCGGTTCATCCCCACTACAAATCCCCAGTAGAGCAAATCTATCTTTATAGATACTTCGAATTACGTCTCCCCTTGAATTTATGTCCATCTCTTTTATCCTCAGTCGGGATACTCAGGAACTTATTCCTTCAATAGAAGTACGACGAACGAATACGGGAAGTGACAAATACTATACTATCAAACAAGACGGGAACGAGTTCCTCATACTCTTCAGCAATGAATCGGGATTTATTTTCCCTAGCCAGCAGTTGTTATACAAAGATATCCGGACGCTTCAGGCCGCATGATTCATACATACATCACTTACATCATACCATAGCATATCCATAAGTGCATAATACATTTACTTAGATGCACCATGCCATGCATGCATACATATTTCATAAACTAACCTTTTCCTTGCAGGATGTTATATACAGATAAAATACTATCAACAATTCACAACAGGTCAGAAACGATCTATACGAAGATCTAGTGCTGATACTTAATCATTACTCAAGGTGTCCTTGGATAGTAGGCAAACGGTCTATACGAAGATCTATTCCCTAGTCCAGGATGTTTTCAGAAGAGTTAATCCTGATACTCTTTTGTCCTCGGATAGTAGGCAAACGGTCTATACGAAGATCTATTCCCTAGTCCAGGATATTTTCAGGAGATTTCATCCTGACACTCTTTTGTTCTTGGATATTAGGCAAACGGTCTATACGAAGATCTATTCCCTAATCCAGGATATTTCCAGAAGAGATAATCATCACGAAGATTTATTTCTACCGGTCTATTCAACAATTCAAAACAGTTCAGAGACGATCGATACGAAGGTCTAGTGCTGATACTTAATTCAGAAAGAAATCGCCACGAAGATTTGGTTCTGACACTTAAATTAAAAGTATGTTCTTAGATACGATTCAGAGACGGCCTATACGAAGACCTAGTGCTGATATCCAGTATCAACATCAAGATATTATCACCTCCTGATATTATGGATGGCATCTATAAGCCCATCTCCAGTTCTTCCAAGTGGCATCTTCAAGCCCACTTAAGCATATACAACTAGTCATTAGTGTTACTTTACGCACCAGCGAGTGCAAATTTTTGGGCTTTTGTGTTCAATCCCCTTCTACCTTCCAAGTCACGAATGACACACAGGCCAATCTAACTCCTCAGGTTTCAGAAAATTGAACAGGGGCAGCTGTTGCACCCCAAAATTTGCCCTCTATTTTTAACTCTAACCAATTTTTTGTTTCACATTCATTTGCATCATCTTCATAGCATAACATTTTTTTCTGTCTTAATATTAGCCAGAATAATTTCTCGGAATTTACAAACAGACTGGTCAAATTAACTTTTTAACTGTGCCTAAAAATTAGTCAACGAAAAAATGTCAAGTTTAAGTTTGCAAATGTCGGTAACATTAATCTGCGGTTCACGTGGTTTAATTTGACATGCTAAAAATATTTTTACGACTATTTTTGGTCATATGTTGATCAGTCTGAGCAGTTTAAACGGTCATAATTTTTATTTCAAAATCCGACCAAACGCTGTATTTTTCCGAGTCATTTATTTCGCGCTGATTATTTTGACGTGTTCATTTTATTTTTCGAGCATTTTGGTGCCCGACTTTTTATTTTTTTGAGTCTATTTATTTTTATATTGGGTCTAGAATAAATAAATAGGTTAATTAGTTTTTATTTTAATTTTAACTATTTTAATTATTTAACTTTATTCAGTTTTTAATTTAATATTGGGTTTCAAAATAAACTTAGGCCCATTATCATTAACCTAATTTGTTCCTATATATATTTACTAGCATGACTGATAGAGGGAGGCCAAAAGACGGAACAAAAAAGAGAAACTGAGAGTGGCTGATCTATACTATCGTACACACAGTTTGATACATGCGGTTTGGTTAAATATATCAGGATATCGCCGTTTTGCTTTTTTATGCACGTAAGTATAACATGTATAATAATTTGGTTCATTGTATTATGTATTTGATGTGTTTGTTTTTATATAAGTTTTACATGTCTCATAATATATAATATAATATAATAATAATTTTGTTGTTAATAAAAATGCATATGGATCATATAATATATAATTTATAGTATGTAACTAGTGTGTTAAATATATATATATATTTCTATTTTATGTTATAATTTGATTATGTTTTCGGATCGGATCGTGTCAATACGCCGTTTTCACATATACGTGTATGAGGCGTGACACTTGTGTTATCCGATCCAGTTGCGATGATCGCAATTTTGCGCTAGCAACGCCGTTGTTTTTTAATTCATATTTTTTTTATATATACATATATTTAGATCTGCACATTTTTTTTCTTCATAACTAACTACCCTGATTTTTCCTAAACCCTGACAATTTCGCCACAAACTCTAAATTTCAACCCTAAAACTTTAACCGTGTTGTTTCCTCTAAACCATAAACCTTTTCTTAAACCTTAACAAACCTTATTATTATTTCCTATTTTCGCTCATATTTATGTTATTCATACACTGTAACTGCTTCGCCCTTGTAATATTTTAAGTTTTAACTTGTAATATTTTCAGTTTTACTTTTCGCCATCTTTATTATGTAACTGCACCAAAGCGTTGTAATAATTAGGATTTTATTTTCTGCCATTTATTTTCTGCCATTTTATTTTTCTGCCATTTATTTTTCTGCCATTTAAATTCCTGCCATTAATCCTATATTAACTGCGTGGTTTAGTAATGTAGGGCGTGAAAACCTACTAAATTAATTATTTAATATTTTTCTATAACCTTTATATTTTTTGTAAATAAATAATAAATACTAACTATTTTAATAACTTTCTTTATTACTTACTTATAATAATAAATCCTTATATATTTTGTAAATAAAGACCATTTTTCTAATTGAATAATAATAATAAACCTATTAATCTAATAATTTGATATTTTCTTTAATCTTTATTTATTTTATAAATAACTAACTTAATATTTTTCATATAACTCTTTTATTTTATAATTTGTACATTAATGTATTTTAAATTCTTTTATTATTACTAATTTATTTTAAACTCATATTTTTCTAATAACTTCTAAAAAAATCTAACTTGTTTAACCTAAAATAATTTCTTTTAAAATTCTAACCTTTTTATTATCACTTTATTATTATTGTTATTTTATTATTGCTTTATTACCATTGTTTATTTATTATTTTATTTTATCTATTCTATTTTTGCTTCATTATTTTCCTTATTTTAATTTTGTTTTATTTATAATATTAGGAACAAATGTATAGGTTGTAAATTTATTCTTTCTCGCCTGATTATTATGTATCTGTCCCATAGCCATGTAATAGTTTAGGAATTTATTTTTCTTACTTTTATTTTTGTAAATATTTATTGCGTGGTTAGTAATTTAGGGAGTGCAAAAAACTAACTGTAAATAATTGAACTTAGAAAATTAAATTCAAGACAAATATCTGAAAAATAACACTCACACACGTAAGTCGATCTTTGATCGCCATCTGTACTTCCTAGGGTATTCCTCTTGGTTGCCTTCTTTAAATGGTCAAGTCCCTCGAAAATAGGGGTGTCTTAAGCAAAGTCCCTTCAAACAGAAAAATCATCAAGTCCCTATAAACTTAAAAGATCAAGTCCCTATGAGGTTGCCTACGATATAATGATCTTGTCCCTTCGGTAAATATGATGATAGTCCCTACGAGTTGCTAAAGACACCCCTTATGTTGCCTTCATTGACCATACGATGACCCTACGCCCGTCCCTTAAACACATCCAAGGTAATGACTACCTATTCCTTAATAATAGGGACAGTCTTACCATTGAAAGAATATACGAGAACACGAAAGACTTAATCTAGGGTAGGTATCTCATAGTTACTTGCTCACACTTTTCAAAATTACTTTTACACCTCACAATTTCTAAACTAGGCTTTGTATACACCCATACGAGGGTCATTACAAAGTACTTAAAGAAATTTTTCTAATCACACACTACACTCTTGCAAACAAACAAAGTGAGCTAAGTAACTAAGAGCCCATGGATAACCATGGATATAAAGGGTGCTAATACCTTCCCTTTGTATAACCTACCCCCCGAATTCAAAATCTTTTTAAGGTCTTTCCTGTTCTTTTATGTCCTTTCCTTTTGGATAAAATAAAAGTCGGTGGCGACTCTTGCTATCCGCAACATTTAACTAAAGTCAGTTCTCCCACCGTGTTACACATTGCACATAGGATCTCCTAGAAACTTTTGACCTTGTGACTGCTTAAGCTACAAACAAGAAATGTTAGTGACATATTTTTGTGCTTTTGAGTTAATAAAAGAAATGAGGAAAGCAATAATATACAATTCAAGCATGCTTGGTGACCTCAAACCACTCACAAGAGGTCCCAACCCAAAGGCAAAGGGAACCAAGATGCTCATGATCCTTAAGGCTATGCAAATGCAATATTATGATTCCATGAGGGATCTTAGGGTCAAAATTGGGGTCTTACAGTTACTAGGTAGTAGACCGCAAAGAGGAGAAAACCCGTTATCGATTAGGATGAACATATAAAGGATTAACTCTATGGGGAATGAAATAAGGATTACGACTATCTGTCATCGGTTAGGATGAACATATCAAGGATAAACTACCTAGGGAAACGTGAAATGAATTTGCTGGGGAAAATAAGAGGGAATATATTACTATTACCGGGTATTGGGTAAGAGTAAGGTACTCTCAAATTGAGAAGAATATTACCAGTTACTGGGTAATAGACTCCTAGGGGACCAAAGCATCTATATAGGTAAGAGCTAAAAAGAAATGGTCAAACAAAGGCTCGACCCGATGAGGATATAACTCAGGGGGAGTGGTTCCATCCCGATAATCCACTAGGGAGGAAGCTGAAATAATAATCGTCCACGAGGAAATAACTCAGTGGGGAATGAGAAAGGTTAAAAAGCTCAACTTTATTTAAATAAAATGGTAGTCTGTAAATGATAAGACTCCAAAGATCTTTACAAAAGTTGAAAAATGGTAATTTACATGGAAAAGGGCTACATTGAATACAATGATCACTAATCCTTCTACCAACTTCAATGTCCACTATGCTCTTGGCTTTGGTTGAAGATGATGAATTAGAATCGACTAACTTGCTTAAGAATGCTCCAATGATCAGGACAAACCGAATACAGTTACTTGCTGAAATCCCTAGTTTTTGCATAAATTGCCCCAAGGTGGGGTACTCAATTTATCGGGATAAATTTCTATTTTTTATGTCTCTAACTTTTGCCTGGATTTCCCTTTTGGGTTTTCAATCCACCGAGACGCTCATTTTTTGCCTAAGCCATCGTTTCGGGTTTTCAACTTAGCGAGTTGTTCGTTTCTTTTTAGGCGAAGTATTTCTTGACTGCATCGGCATTCACAGGCCGAGTGAACTCTTCACCATCCATAGTTGTAAGACTCAAAGCACCGCCTGAAAAGGCTCTCTTAACAACATACGAGCCTTCATAATTAGGAGTCCATTTGCCCATAGCATCTGGTTTGAAAGATAAAATCTTCTTGAGCACAAGGTCACCTTCTCTAAACACACAAGGCCTGACCTTCTTATCAAAATATTTTTTCATTCTCTGCTGATATAATTGACCATGACACATGATATTCAACCTTTTCTCTTCAATCAAATTCAGCTGGTCATATCTAGTTTGGTACCATTCAGCTTCAGTCAACTTGACTTCCATCAAAACATGAAATGATGGGATCTCAACCTCTACTGGGATCACAACTTCCATGCCATAAACAAGTGAGAAAGAGGTTTCCCCTGTTGAAGTGCGGATGGGTGTACGGTACCCATGCAAAGCAAATGGGAGCATCTCATGCCAGTCTTTATACGTCACAACCATTTTCTGAATGATCTTCTTAATGTTCTTCTTTGCAGCTTCAACAACCCCATTCATCTTAGGTCTGTAGGGAGAAGAATTAT
Organism: Lathyrus oleraceus; assembly: GCF_024323335.1. Lineage (NCBI taxonomy): Eukaryota > Viridiplantae > Streptophyta > Magnoliopsida > Fabales > Fabaceae > Lathyrus > Lathyrus oleraceus. Next base: position 460,008,924 of record NC_066585.1, read on the forward strand.
GATGTGCAATTTTGAAGTCTTTCAAAGAGCTTCCACCATATTATTGTTCAAGTTCGATCCATTATCATTAATGATCTTATTCGGTACACCATAACGACATATAATCTGATTCTTGATAAACCTCATAACAACTTTCTTGGTTACATTTGCGTACGATGCCGCCTCAACCCATTTTGTGAAGTATTCAATAGTCACCAAAATGAAACGATGTCCGTTCGAAGCTTTAGGCTCAATCATGCCAATCATATCAATTCCCCACATGGAGAGGGGCCATGGAGAGGAAATGACATTCAACAGTGTCGGAGGAACATGAATCTTATTTGCATAAATTTGACACTTATGGCATTTCTTCACAAACTTGCAACTGTCAGATTCCATTTTCAGCCAATAGTAACCCGCTCTCAACGTCTTCTTAGCCATAGCATGTCCATTGGAATGAGTACCAAAGGAACCTTCATGGACTTCAGTCATCAATAAGTTTGCTTTGTGTCTATCCACATATCTGCGCAGAACCATATCGAAATTTCTCTTGTACAGCACATCACCGTTCAGGTAGAAGTTGCCAGCTAATCTTCTCAAAGTCTTCTTACCTTTCAAAGATGCCCCAAACGGGTAAATTTGACTTTGGAGGAAACCTTTGATATCAAAATACCATGATTTTTCATCTTTGACCTCTTCAATAGCAAATACATGAGTTAGCCTATCAAGACGCATTACAGTCAAATTAGGAACCTTATTCCAAAATTTCACCATAATCATTGAAGCCAACGTTGCAAGAGCATCTGCCATCTGGTTTTCATCTCGAGGGATATGATGAAAATCAACCTTTGTAAAGAAAGTTGAAATCCTCCTTGCATAATCTCTATATGGTATCAAACCGGGTTGATTCTTCTCCCATTCACCTTTGATCTGATTCATGACCAAAGCTGAATATCCATAGATGTCTAAATACTTCATTCTGAGATCAATGGCTTCTTCAATCCCCATAATGCGAGCTTTATACTCAGCCATATTATTTGTACACTTGAAAGTCAATCTAGCTGTAAACGGAAAATGAGTGCCTTGAGGAGTAATAATCACTGCCCAATGCCATTGCCATACTGATTAATAGCTCCATCAAATACCATGCCCCAACAGGAACCAGGTTCTGGCCCTTCTTCAACCAATGGTTCATCACAATATTTCATTTTCAAGTACAAAATCTCTTCATCAGGAAAATCGTAATGTACTGACTGATAATCTTCAATTGGTTGATGAGCCAAATGGAGCCAAGACACTACCCTTAATTGTTTTTTGAGATTAGTATTCAATATCATACTCAGATGACAACATCTGCCAACGGGAAACCCTCCCAGTTAAACCAGGCTTCTCAAAAATATACTTGATTGGATCCAATTTTTATATCAACCAAGTAGTATGATTTAACATATACTGACGCAGACGCTTAACAGCCCAAGCCAATGCACAACAAGTCTTTTCTAGCATAGAATACCGAGTCTCACATTCGACGAATTTCTTACCGAGGTAGTAAATAGCATATTCTTTCTTTCCAGTTTCGTTTCTCTGACCAAGAACACAACCCATACTTTCATCAAGCACAATCAAATACATGATCAAAGGTCTTCCTTCAACAGGTGGAGACAGAATTGGAGGCTCAAGCAGATACTCTTTAATACTGTCAAAAGATTTTTGGAAATCTTCGGTCAAATCACAAGATTGATCTTTCCGAAGAAGCTTAAATATAGGCACACATGTGGCATTCATGTGCGATATAAATATCGAGATGTAATTCAAGCGGCCGAGAAAACCTCTAACTTGCTTCTCAGTTTTAGGCGCAGACATCTCTTGTATTGCTTTGACCTTGGCAGGATCAACTTCAATACCCTTCTTGCTAATAATAAAGCCCAACAACTTACCAGAACGAACACCAAAAGTACATTTATTGGGATTCTAGCAGAGCTTGTACTTCCTCAAACGTTGGAATAACTTCTACAAATGCTCAACATGTTCTTCTTCATCACTCGATTTAGCAATCATATCATCAACATAGCTTTGATTTCTATCATGAAAAAGAGTGGTCATGGCTCTCTGGTATGTTGCACCAGCATTCTTTAAACCGAAAGGAATCACTCTATAACAGAATGTTCCCCAGGGCATAGTGAATGTGGTCTTCTCCATATCTTCGGGTGCCATCTTGATCTGATTTTATCTGGAAAATTCTTCCATGAATGAAAAGACTTTGAATTCAGCTATATTGTCTACCAACATATCAATGTGTGGCAGAGGGAAATCATCTTTCGGACTGGCTTTGTTCAAATCTCTATAATCGATGCACATGCGGACTTTTCCATCTTTCTTTGGAACATGTACAATATTGGCCACCCATTGCGGATACTCGGCAGTAACAAGAAAACCGGCATCAATCTGCTTATACACTTCTTCTTTGATCTTTACTGCCATATCAGGATGAGTTCTCCTCAACTTTTGCTTGACTGTAGGGCATTCTGGCTTCCACAGTAATCTATGCTTCACAATCTAAGAATCCAAACCAGGCATGTCTTGATAGGACCAAGCAAACAGATCTGAATACTCTCGAAGAATATCGATCAACCCCTTCTTAGCTTCCGGACACAGTTGAGACCCAATTTTGACTTCCTTCATTTTTGGAACCCAGGTTGACTAACTCAATTTGCTCTTCGAACGGCTGAATGGCTTTTTCTTCATGCTCAAGTAAACGAGATAATTCATCATATACTTCTTCATCAATCTCTTCCTCAGCCTCAAACACAGGGAAATCAAAGTTTGAAGAGGGCGTAGGATCATTGTATTCAATGGGTTTGGAAACCAACCTGCATAATGATTTGATATTTTGATTTTAGAGAAGTGAATTGTGACCAAATATTATGCAGATGGACAATTTTTATTCATTTATTTATGTTTTTTGTGATTACCTTTTCAGAAAAGCAAAAAAAGTAAAAATAAAACATCATAAATGTCGATGAAATGGAATTGCATTTTATTGATGATAATTGAAAAATGCCTAACAATGTTCACTTCTCCCTTAGGCATAGGAGAAGGATTTTTCTTAAAACAAATGAAAAAAAATTACTTAGAGCGATGGACAATAACAGGAACATCAACAGCAACCCAATTGTTGCAAGTCTCGCCACACGTCACAAAGTTGGCGCAGTCTTCATCTTCATCATCCTTAATCACGGCAGCCGAGTGTTGTTCATTACCATGGATGAACCCTCCGCTACGGAAACTCGGTTGTACCTATTCATTTTTGACGTTAAACGACCCTTGCTGAAATCCCAATCCGGCCATATTCTTGTTCTCGTAGATTTCTACCATACGGCCCCACTGATCTGTACTGCCTTCCTCAATAGCTTTCTGAGCATATTTGAAAGAAGACATGGGTGCCCGAGTTTTCTTTACCTTAGCAATGCAAGGCTTGGAATGGAGTTCCAACCTCCTCCTCAGCTTCCACATATGTAAAATATGACAGATGGCTTACCAAATGTGCTTTCTCTCCACCAATGATGACAAGCTTACCATTCTTCGCAAATTTCAACTTCTGGTACAAAGTAGACGTTACAACTCCAACCTCATGAATCCATGGCCTTCCCAATAAGAAACTATAGGCCGGGTGGATATCCATTACTTGAAAAGTAATTTGAAAATCACTCAGACCTATCTTCACTGGAAGGTCAACTTCTCCAATGACGGTTTTGCGAGAACCATCAAACTCTTTAACAATTATGCCACTATACCTCATCGGGGCACCTTGATAGGATAATCTAGACAAAGTTGACTTTAGGAGTACATTCAAAGAAGAATGGATATCAACTAGCACATTTGACAATGCATCCTCCTTGCAATTCATTGAAATGTGTAATGCCAGATTTTGATTTCTGCCTTCCTCATGAAGCTCTTCATCATAAAAGCTCAGATTGTTGCAAGAAGTAATGTTAGCCACAATGTGGTAAAAATGATCCACAACCACGTCATGTTCAACATAAGCTTGCTCCAACACTCTTTGCAATGCTTCTCTGTGCGCTTCAGAATTAATCAGCAGAGACAACACTGAAATCTTCGAAGGAGTTTGGAGCAGCTGCTCCACCATATTAAATTCACTCTTGATCAAACATAGCACTTCATCATCATCGTTAGGCTTTAGCTTGCTGGACTCACCAGACTGACACGCAGGAGCACTAATTGGGTTCACTGCAGGCACATCAACCTTCTTACCGATTGAAACATCTTCTACCACCTCTTTTGAAAAAACGGGACCAAAAACACGATCGCAACAGGTCACCTTCGCAATTTCAACTATATTCACAATATAATTTGTCGTAGGTAACTGAACCTTTTGACCATTCTCCACCATTGTAGCATTATACTGATAAGGAACAACTATATCAGATGCATACGGGATGGGGCCCGCTAACCGCATCACTAACGGTGATATTGATCTGTTGACGTTGTTACTGCTGCTGCTATCAAAATTGAATGACTACCCGCTCAGGGGTTTTGAACACTGGTACTATTACATTGACATCATCTATATCCCTTGACTGTTGAATCTGGATTACATTCTCATCCATCAACGTTTGGATATCCCTCTTGACAATCAAACACCCACAGGGGTTCATGCTACAGATTTCAAAACCATCATGGTCGTTCTCACAATCACTGGTTATACGCAAGGTCCTATGCATTTCCACCAAGGACCTACGGATACGTCGTACATCGAAGACCTGGAAATTTCCTAGGCAACCTTCCACCGAATTAACTGAAGCATTACGATGAGCAGGCAACAAATTTAGCTTTCACATTCGGCGCACGGTCCTCAAAGGACACCATCCCACTTTTCACAAGTTTCTGGACCTCATACTTCAACGAGTAGCAATTCTCGATATCATGGCCAGCAGCTCCTTGATGAAAGGCACAACGGAGTCCAGGCTTATACCACTATAGAAGTGGTTCAGGAATTTGAGGTGGATTTCTTGGTTGGAGTAGGTTCTTGAGAACCAAAGACGGGTAGAGTTCGGCGTATGACATAGAAATAAGGTCAAAAGAGCCTTCTTTCTCTCGAAGTTTGGTTGTTGATTATTGTTGTTGTTGGTTTTTTATTGCGGTTGTTGTTGGCGTTGTTGTTGTATTGGCACTGATTGATTGTTTGAATTGTTTGAAAACACTGGAATTATTGATGAAACTTGATGTTGATGTTGACGCGGTCACAAATTTCTTCTGACACGAGGCCTCCTCTACCTCCCTACAGGTATTGCATTAGTTTCCCCTTCCTTCTTTCTGGCAAAACCACTCCCATATTTCTTACTAGTTGACACCTCTTCTTTATACAGATGTTCCTCACGGACTCCTTCCTCTAACCTCATCCTCATGTTTACCATTTCGGTAAAGTCACTGGGGGCACTGGAAATCATACGTTCGTAATAAAACAAACTCAGGGTCTTCAGGAAAATCTTCGTCATCATTTTTTCTTCCAACAGAGGATTAATCTGAGCGATAAGATCTCTCCACATATGGGCATACTCTTTGAATGTCTCTTTGTCCTTCTGAGACATAGACCTCAGATGGTCTCTATTTAGCACCATGTCCACATTATACTTATACCGCTTCATAAAATCTTTGCCTAAATCGTTGAACATACGAATACTTGCACTATCTAGCCCCATATACCATATCAGTGCGGCACCAGTCAAACTGTCTTGAAAGTAGTGAATCAGTAACTGATCATTATCAGTTTGAGTTGACATTTTTATGGCGTACATAACAAGGTGGCTAAGCGGACAAGTATTTCCCTTATACTTTTCAAAGTCAGGGACTTTGAACTTCATCGGGATCTTCACATTTGGTACCAAGCAGAGTTCATCATCACTCTTACCAAACAAGTCCTTTCCTTTTAATGTTTTCAACTTCTTGCGCAGCTCAAGGAATTGATCCTTCATCTCATCCATTTTCTCATAAACATCATGGCCCTCGGACGACTCAGAATGGTAAATGGTGTCCTCAACACGAGGCAAGGTATAAACAACTAGAGGTGAACACATACATGATCAGGCTAGATGTCGGCATAGAAGCAAACATGGGTGCAAACCCTTCAGGCATGAAATTTGGTGGCATTCCCCATGGGAATGCAGCAGGCATAGTTGGACTAGATTAAGTAGCAGCCACAGGCATGGTTGAAGTAGTAACCTCTGAGATGATAGTCCTCTTAGGAGGAGGAGTTACAGGAGTTGGTGAAGACTGATTATGTGCAGTAAGAACAGACTCCATCATAGCAGTCAGACGAGCAATCTAATCCTTCAATTCTCTATTCTCTTGTTCCAAATGCTCCACGATTCTGGGTTGATTGGCACGAGTGTTGTATCGGTGAGTCATCTTGGCTGAAGCACAGAAGAATAACCAATGAGACATCTGGCGGAAGAAAACCTATTATGAAAATGATGCATGAAATGCAATGTTCTTGTTTATTTAATTTTAAGGAACATACAAAGTTCTATTTGCAAATATTTACATAATAACAACAGTAACAATTTGATTGACCGTAAAAAATATCTTTTATTCATAAAATTTGGAAGGATTACATTGAGTACAATTTCAGAAACCAAGGTACAAATACAAGAGAAAAGGAAACTAATCATCCTAAGGATCCCCTAACAAAGGTGTTAAATGATCTGGCTGCTGGTGCATACTTCTTTCGGATGCGTCATATCTCGGACTCAAAGGATGTCTTCATCCGAGCCTTCTCAAGGACAAACTGATCAACAATCTTCTTCCAAGCACCGGAAGGCTGAGGCATACTAGAGGAAGATGGACCCTCTGTCTCTCTCTGTATCTTCATTGCTCGGTCTTCAAGAAGCTCAATAAGTGCGTCTTTATCCTTTGACTCAAGTTGCAACTCTTCATGCTTTTGGCTCAAAGCACGAAACCGCTCTTCCTACATGTCCTTCTCTTTCTTCATCTTGGCGAGTGCGTCTTCCAACTCCTCTTTATCTTGGTTAGGAAGAGTTAATGGCTCAAACACAACCACATACATAGGTCTCTCACAAGCATACGACATCTTCAACTCCAAAGCTCTCTTCTTCACCCAAGTAGTGTAAGCTTCCAAAGCTACACAGTTATGCGAACCAAGCTCGAATCTTCCTTTCCTATGCACATTATGCCAAGCATGTATCATCTTCTGCTTCAAAAGTTGGGGATCTTTACCCTCTTGATAGAAAAGACCTTCTAACTAAGTGTTATTGGGTTTGTCTCTCAAGGGGAACCCAAGTTGACGACGAGCCAAAGCAGGGTTGTAGTTAATTCCTCCTTGTGTACCAATGAGAGGAACATTAGAGAGTTCACCAAAACTATAAATAATATCCACACTACTCAAGGTAGAATCATACCAAACAATATCATCATTAGTAAGGAACATAAGTCTCTAAGATCAGCGTAGACATTGCTTGTTCTCCATAAAAGTAGGCGTCTGAGGCAAGTGCGAAATAAACCACTTATACAAAAGAGGAACACAACACACAATAGTCCCACCACCTTTAGAATTCCTAAAATGCAAAGAGAAGTACATATCATCCAACAGAGTTGGAACAGGATTCCCAATCAAGAAGATTCTAATGGCGTTGACATCAACAAAACCGTCAATGTTAGGGAACAAAGCCAAACCATAGATGAGAAACACAAAGATGGCTTCAAAAGTATCCACACTACCGACTTGAGCATATACAATAGCTTTCCCAATGAGAAACTCAGATGTCAACCCAAACATACCTCCTTTCTTCACCCAATGAGCCTCAATTTCAGACTTCTTCAAATGAAGAGCTTCAGATATAAGATGAGATCTGGGAATCTCCTCCAATCCACTAAAAGGCACCTTGTCAGAAACAGGTATTCCCAAGATATGGGCATACTCTTCTAACGTAGGCATAAGCTAATAATCGGGAAAAGTGAAGCAACATTAGAGAGGGTCATAAAATTGAATCAACACACTCAAGAGTCCTTCAACCACATCAGCAGATAACACAAATAGAAGTTTCCCATGATGTTGCTTAAACTCCAAGGGATCTAATACAAAGGATGACAACTTCCTTAGCTCTTTCAAGTCAGGACATCAGAAACTGTACTTCTTAGTGTTCCTTCGTCCATAATCCATAGTCTGAAAGTATTTGCAAATAAATGTTATGATGAATGTTATGATGCGCATGAATGTAACAATCACAAATAAGGGATCACACACAAGGCAAACAAAGGTCAAGGGGTGAATCAAGTCATTGTCAAGATCAACCATCCATTTTGATGGATCATGGTTTTCACCTTATCAACACCCAAGTTCCATTGATATTGATAAGACTTGATTGGATCAAACAAGAATTAAAGGGTTTGTTGTGAGTCACGAACATGGAGTCTGGTTAAGAACCATCCCAAAGGAGTGTACTAAGGATAGAAACCTGTAGAACATGTTCTAAAAAGTTCCTAGAGTCTTAATTCCATCTATCAAATATTATAGGCTATGATGACTGACTCATCCACCCATAATATTCTCAAGAGAAACTCGTTTGAGTGTAGTATCGCGTAACAACTGTTATCAAGTCTACACTCGAACAGTCTCCGCACTACGTCCTAAATAGGCCAAGTTGGGTTAAATGTTCTACGGTCCTCGGCTTTTTGGACCCCAAATCAGAGAAAGTAATGCCTAACCACAAATAACTTATGTGACATCAATAGCTCCAAAAGGGTCTCCACTGAGTAGATGGGTCTCAAGCCAACTTGTTAACGACTACTCCACACAAGTCGAACATGACTATATCATCCTCCTATCTTAATTGCACTCAAGTTTGGCTTAGAAGTTATCTCACCACTTAGAGATCACCAAGCACAACAAGCAGATTATATCACACAAACAAGTATACAAACATCAAATATACAATTATACACACATAAAAAAGTAGGCTAAACCCACTGAGGACTACTCCCCAGCAGAGTCGCCACATAATTTATGTAGTGGTAAATTCATGACCATTAAGCTATGAATAAACGTAACGTCAATAAAACTAGATTCGCCACCGCGCTTTTATTGTTTCCAAAGGAAAAGGGAAAAGTATGAACAAAACCCAAAGATAAGAAGTTTTCAAATCAAAACTAATAAAATGCATGAGATTACAGGTAAGGGGGTTGGTTACACAAAGGGAAGGTGTTAGCACCCAAAGTGTCCTAGGTACTCCTAGGGAGCCCTTTTTTATGTGTGTATGTGTTTTGGTATAAAAGATGTTTGCAATAAATAGAGTGTGGGGATGAGAAAATAATTCATTAATTATATTTTTGTGTTTTACAAGACCTTCGGACTTGTGCCTACGTACCAACATAAAAATGAGGGATCAAAACCTCGTAGTTCCTGGTATCAATTTCAAAATGAGTGGATTGCTTTTAATCAAAATTTAAATTTAAAAGAGGCACAAAGGCCTAAAAGAGTTTGAATGAGTGTAAGTTCTTTTTGTCTTTTGAAATTTTAAGTCAATATGGTTAAGTTCATTTACAAATTTGATTAAGAAAAGAGTTTAAAAATGCAATGGCATAAGGCCAAAGTTTCTAATTTGTAATATAGTCTAAGTTTTGAAATCACAAGCAAAGAAGGTGTTTGAAAAGGGGGAGAGATTTTGAAATTTAATAAGTGGGAGAAGATGAAGAGACTAATCCTAAGCATAAAATTAAAAGTTCAGAGTTGAAAAGATCTGACCAATAGGATGCAATCCAACAGACAAGAGTGTCGTATAGAAAACCCACTTTCCTTTTGGACTTTGAATCAAGCAATGTCAACAAGAAAATAGCAATATGAAGAGAAAGGCATCAAATAAAGATAGGCACATCTAAGAAAGCAATTTCACAGCTGACAATCTTCTTTGTCTTCTCATGTATCAGATGACATACTCCTTGATTAGCTCAGAATAAAGCATTCTACACAGGTTCAAAGTAACAGTTATATCAAGACCATGTAGCAGATGAATTCATGTAGATCCCAATACTTGCATTATATGAAAGCTCAAATCATAATAACTTGGTCCCATAAATGTTGGCATTGGCTAAGTCCTTTTGCATATGGAAGGTTGCCTAATTCTAACTCCAAAAGCTCCTATTAAATCCAACAATCCACACAAACATTTTTTAGGGTTTTTTGTTATTTATTAAGTATTTTAAGGTCCTAAGACCACAAACACAAACAAAATACACAAACAAATATATGCAATTACAATATATGGCTCAAATGAGCAAAGTGAAAATGACATAAACATAAACAAGTTAAATGATATGTAAATGACAAATGAAATGCTAAATGACTTGAATTTAAATTACATAAAGTAAATGACTTGAAAATAAAAACAAGAATAAAAAAAGTTAGTCAAATGTTAGTTGATTAGGAGTTAGTGGAGTTTGCTTTTCAATTGATTAAGTCATTCTTTGGAGAACACTCAACCCTCTATTCACAATCATGGATCCTTGAACCAAGACATCTTCTAAAGGAAAGAAAAAAGGCCAAGTTTCCACACAATACCATGAAAGGGGGGAGACTTACAATCTCACTTACTAGAATGTTATGCCTTTAGGATCAAAATTTAGCGTTATGTTAAGCAGTCGTAGTTGGACTTATGTAGAAGTCACAATTATCTGAGGCCGGGCAATAGAAATTTTGATGTTAATGCATGTTAGAGATATGGTATAATGAACCATAATCCTAAAACATACCACACACAAAAAAGAAAAAAAAGATTAGAGGATGGACCTATCTCATCCATACTTGTATTGGTTCATCTAACACAAAGTTATTGATGAACCAATTAGCCTTAGGATATTGAGATTTCATTGCTCAATGGAGAGTATGGGAGATAATGGGATTGAAGATGAAGAGGGATGGGAAATGAGAGAAACACAAATTGGTCATGGGAGGAATTTTATCAAATTAAAATCATTCATTCATTTTGGGAGATGATATATACATTTTATCAATCCCCTAAATCCAATGATTTTAATCCAACAAGAGTCAAATGAACCTTGACCAAGGCCCAAACACATAGTCAAACTTCACAATTCAATAAAAATGGCTCAACATAATTTCTACACAATTAATCAATTAAAAATAAAAATAAAAATGCATTTAAATTAAATTTAGTTTGGTCAAAACCTAAAACCTCTTAAAAACACCAAATAAATGGCCAAGAGATTTATCCTAGGTCAAACAAGGTCAAATGACCTTAGACAAAAAAATTCATAATTTTTGAAAAGTCTGAAGTATTTTTAAACAAAATATGTACAAAAACAATTAATTCGTGAAAAATATCAAAATTAATCTAAAAATAATTTTAATTCAAAAAATGAAAGAGGAAAATATTTAAAGATTTTTGGTGAAAGTCCCATAATTTTTGGATTAAAAACGAAATTAATATGAATTAATTAAAATAAGTAGATTAAACACAAAAATTAAAAAAATCAAAAAAACAAGGGCCACCAGATCTCCCTTATTAATTGAGGTGACAGATCTGATGGCCAAGCGCGCGCAATCCACGATAGTCCTTAGTCAATATGCTGCAGGCTTGGTATTCAGATTGGACGCGTGAGATTAAACCATTTTAAACGGATCATATGGCTGAGATGTGTGACAACACATCACCGGAGCTAGGGCTCCGATCTTCTTCTCTGGTGGACCTCACCGGACTAGTCCACCATAAACCATCACCAAAATAAAAGACAAAGACATGGATATAAAGAAAAAATGCCCAGGAGCTCGAATTTGGCCTCAATTTTCTCCAATTCCAAGTATATAAAAAGATACAGGGATTTGAATTTTGAGGATCATGAATTGAGTTGCTTCGATTTGACCTCAAAGAAACTCAATCTTCTTGCCTACATTGATAGGACTTCAGACAACCAAAAATCACAAAGAATGATGAAGAATTGAGGGAGAATCAGAGAGAAGAAAATTCTGAAAATTCACCTTCAATTGAGCTTAAGATTGGCACGATCTTGATTCCAATTGTGCTTGGCCTTGCTTCAGATGCTTGTTGGAAGTGATTAGGATCAAGAAAAGGTCTGGACTCTTGGAGTTTCAATCTCAAAACAGATGGAGATTTGAAACTCAATTTTCAAATAAAACCTTCAAGATTATCCTTCAATGGTGAGGGTTTGGGATTGCAGGTTTAAAGCTTGGGCATGAGGTCCTTAATTCTGAGCAATGAGGGTCTTATTTATAGGCCATGAGATTCATTTCCACACACTTCCAAATTTGGAAAATTTTGAGAAATTTCTTTGCATGCTTGCATGGGCGTGTGATAGGTCCACAAAGTGATGTAATCAGGTCCAAAAATGAGTGAGGATCATGTTGAAATCATGTTACAAAGCCATGCAATCGTGTATGAAAAGTGGAAGTGGAAGTCATCCAAATGGTTCTTCATGTTGCACCCATGTGTAAGTCCTTCAGTCTTTGGTTAAATGAGATGATCTTGGACTTTTTGGAAAGGTGAGACCAAGGGGAACACCTTTCATGTTTAACACCTTTTCATTTTAAGCTTGGATCATGATGAATTTTGAGGTGGAAGTTTGGGAAATCAAACATATTTGAAAATTTTCTAAGTCCCAAGTCAAATGTTCACTTCTTCCACCTTGAATAACTTTTTATATGGACTTCAAATGAGAAACGTTCCTTCATAAAAGTTGTATATCTTTCAGACCTATTCAATTTGGTCACAAATTTGACCTTATTTGGATTTGGCGTGATGGAGTTATGCATTTTAGAATTTGAGGAAAATCAATTGTTCAATGGTATTGGCCCAAAATGACCTATAATGTTTCCTCTTGGCACATGCATTTGAAAGTTGAATTTGAACTTCATCCAAACATAAAAGTTTAATTAGACATATTTAATTTGATCATTGAATTTGAATGGATTTCATCTCATAAAAAATGAGCAAGTTATGGTCTTTGGAAGTTGACCTCCTAACTAGGGTTCAAACAAAATGACCTATAATATTTCACCATAAAAGATGACTTTACAAGCAAAACTAGATTTTGACTTCAACAAGAAAGTTGTTTGGAATGTAATTTTGAGTAATGTTTCTCTTGGAATGATTTTCATATGACACAAATTGTAGGAGATAGGGTCTAGGGAACCCTAGTTTTGACCAGTTGACTTTCTCTGGTCAACCACCATGAACCATCTTGCTAGCTTAACATTATCTTGATTTTTGGGACTCATGGAGGATCAGATATGCATAATATGATGTAATATGAAGTATCTTTTGATATATTTGATCAATTGATGATAAAACTTGCTGAAGAAGTCACACAAGATACTTAGATGAATTAGGGTTTCCAAGGCAAACAAACTCCAAAATTTTGATAATTTCTTGATCAAAATAACATGTGAAAACCATGGGGATCCATACATGATGCTTAGAACCAATGTAAAATAATTCTTGATTGAACTTCTTGCATTGAGGGTCTTAAACCCTAGATGTGAGCTTGATGGAGCATAAGTGAGCATACACACTACCTACAAAAGCAACAAACTATACATTGACATATTTTTGGTATTTTGGTTAGTAAATAATGAAAAACAAAGTATGATACAATCATATATGCTTGGTGATCTCTCCCAGTGTAAATCCATTGAATAGAGGGGTAAGGAGAATGCCAAGGTGTGATCCCAATGCTAATGTGTATGATGTGATAGCATGAGGGATCTTAGGGTCAAAATTGGGGTCTTACAGCTGCAATAGGCAAGCCCCAAAGATGAGAGGGAGGGGACCAAGATGTAATCTTGTTTGTATGCAAGGATGCAAATGGTATGTGGGATCTTAGGGTTAAAAATTAGGGTATGACAGATGCCCCTATTTAAGTTTCTTCAATTCAGAGTATGAAGATTAAGATCTTCGTCTCGACGAGATTGAGGAGACTTAAATACAAAAAAAAACATTTTTTGGCCCTAAGATACTATAAATATTCTTATGATAGGTTATGAATGCAGACGAGTATCTCTGTGGGGAATATAGCGGCACGAGACAAAGAACTGGTGGAGAAACAACGAGACTGCAATTCTACAGGGGAAACCCAGCTGGGGACAAAGAAAGTTCCACATGGAAACTACTCGACTAGGGAATAACTATTGTATTGGGGAAAAACCAATGCATAGTTAGAAAACAATGACCCAAAGACCCAACGAGGGAAAACTTATTAAAGAAATACTCCGCCCGAGGAAAAGATCAACCAAAGGGGATGCCTAACTCCACTAGGGGAGAAATTACCTAACTATCATCCAAGTGATATCTTAACAAAGGTAATAGGCCTGAAAGGGAAAGATTAACAACTACCAGCCAAGTGATAGCTTAACAAAGGTAACCAACCACTGGTAAAAGGAAATATTACCTACTACCAGCCGAATGATAGCTTAATAAAGGTAATAGGTCTGAAAGGGAGAGATTACCAACTATTAACCAAGTGATAGCTTAATAAAGGTAACCAACCACGGGTAAAAGGAAATATTACCTACTATCTGTCGAGTGATAACTTAACATAAGGTAATAAGTTCAAAGGAATGATTACCAACTACTAGCCAAGTAATAGCTTAACAAAGGTAACCAACCAAAGATAAGAAGAGGTATTACCAACTATCAGCCAAGTGATAGCTTAACAAAGGTAATAAACCAAAGATAAGAAGAGGTATTACCAACTATAATCTAAGTGATAGCTTAATAAAGGTAATATGCTCAAAGGACCAAAGCTCAACCTAGAAATGAGCTAGAGATAAACGATCAAAGAAGACTCATCCCGGTGAGGAAATAAACTAAAAAATTGGGGATTAATTCCATCTAGATAACCAACTGGAAGGGAGAACTGAAATAAAACCTTCCACGAGGATCAAACTCCATGGGGAATTAGAAAGGATAAGCGTTTTCTTCTTAAGGTTGACACTCTATTGGAGAGAGGACGCACACACTCTGCGGGGAGGAAAACACCAGAGAGAGGGGAATGCACCAAGAAATGTAAGATGCAAAGATAAACATCATGATGCTATGCATATGCGTATTAATATGTGCGTGAATATATTGAAAAAACAGGCATAAAGGGTTAGATTGACGACACAATACAATCAGAAACTCGACTAATCTCGATAAGATGGAGATGATACTAGAGATTTTGCTAGGGATTCAGCTGAAGAAAACCCTGCAATAATCCTAAGCCATTAAAGGAGATAAATCAGGATACAAGGCTTAAATCCTTATGGAGGGAGAAATAAGATATTTCTTGGAGACCCAAAGGTAATCTACAAAAAATATGAAGTCCCCTTTGAGGGAAGGAAAAGTTTGTCAGGGATAAGAAACATTCGAACAAACTCTACTATGAAGACTTGTAGACGTCTATACTAGGGAATCCTACCACTCCCGTAATCTCATGTTGGGGAAACTGATGATCTTATATACACTCATAAGGAAAACCCTACCTTAAGAGAACATTGAGCTCTGCTCTTCAAGATCTTACCATCCTTGAGATGATTGTTGACACTCCTCTTTTATTTTCACAAATCGAGGAAAATATTTTTGTAAATTTCAAAAAACATGATTTTTTATATATATTTTGTTTCAAAAATTATTTATAAAAAATAAATGAAATTTTGTAAACTAAAACAAGATAAGAACAACAAACAAATAAGAAAAAGGCTCAAATTTTATTAATATAATGGTAGCCCGCAAATGGCGTGACTCCTTGGATCATTACAAATTTGAGAAAAAATGGTAAATACATATAAAAGGCTACATTGAAATACAATGACTACTATTCTCCCTAACAACTTTGAACTTCGTTATGCTTAGAACTTCAGTCGAGGATGACTGAATGAGAATCTTTGATGGGCATTATTGGTTCAAATGATCAAGTCAGGCTTGATGCAGTTACTTGCTATAATCCCTAACTTTTGCCTAGATTTCCCTTTTGGGTTCAATCTACCAGGATGATTATTTTCTATTTATGTCTCTAATGTTTGCCTAGACCTCCCTTTCTGGTTATCAATCCACCGGGACGTTCATGTTTGCCTAACCCGCCCTTTCAGGTTTTCAACTTAGCGAGATGTTCTTTTTTTTTCTCTAGACGAAGTATTTCTTGACTACATCGGCATTCACATGATGAGGGAGTTCCTCACCATCTATACTCGTAAGAGTCATTGCACCGCCAGAGAGGGATCTCTTAACAACATATGAGCCTTCATGATTAGGAGTCCGCTTGCCCCTAGAATTAGTGTTGCAAGACAAGATCTTCTTGAGCATGAGGTCTCCTTCTCTGAATACGCGGGGTCGAACCTTCTTGTCAAATGCTTTCTTTATTCTCTTTTTATATAACTAGCCATGATACAAGGTCGTCATCCTATTCTCTTCAATCAAATTCAATTGATCATACCTTCTTTAATACCATTCAGCCTCAAACAATTTGGCTTCCATCAAGACTCACATTGATGGGATCTCAACCTCTACGGGGAGCAATGCTTCTATGTCATACACGAGAGAGAAAGGGGTTTCCTATGTTAAAGTGCATACAGATGTACGATATCTATGCAAAGCAAAAGGGAGCATCTCATGCCAATCCTTGTATGTCATAACCTCTTCAACGGGGGTAACATAAGGGAGATGAAGCAATGAAAGTTGCTTTCTTCCTTTCCTCTTCAACGACCTCCTTTTCAGACGGTGTTGGTTGGTCCCTCTTAATTTCACCAATTCTCATCCTAAAACATTCCTCAACCTCTATTTCCTTCTTCAGACGGTAGTTATAGCATTTAGGTGTCCCCTAGGGTTTTGCTCGGGTTGTCCCGATAAAGCTCTTGGAGGGATGGTTGTGGATGCTTGTTGCTGAGAAACTTGAAAGATTTGGGTTTCTAGCATCTTAGAATGTGTAGAAATGGCATCAACCTTGGTGTTTAACTGCCTAAGGACTTCATTTATATGGAGGTTTTGATTTTTAAACTCTTCATTTAGGAGAGTTACGATCGCCATGAAGTTTTCCACCATCAATTCTAGATTATATTTCTTTTGGGTATCTAGGGCTACATTTTGGAAACTAGGTGGAGCCCTAATCTATTGAGGTTGGTTTTTCTTGTAAGAAAAAATCGGGTGGTTTCACCACCCGGGGTTGTAGGTATTAGAGTAAGGATTGTTCCTTTTATTATTCAAAAAATTGACATTTTCTTGGGCCAATCCTCTAGTGTGAACCATTTGGGAATCCTTTCCAATATGTCCATTCACACTACAAATCTCACAGTTGAGAGTAGCGGGGTTAACAAAAGCAACGGGGCTAGGTGGAGTGGAAGTTGGAGGGGAGATGCTTAAATTTTCAATATTTTGATAAAGGGCATTGAATTTAGCATTCATGTGATCAAATTGACTCACCTCATAGATCCCTCTGGTTTAAGGGTGGTTTTAGTGGTGACTTGTTGCACGCTTCCCCAAGAATAATGGTTTTTGGACATGTCCTCTATAAGTTTCTAGGCCACATCTTATGGACTATTGATAAGGGATCCTCCAAAATCTGCATTGAGGGTCATCCTTGTGGAATAAAGGAGAGCGTTATAAAAAGTGTGGATTATCATAAATTTTTCGAGCCCATGGAAAGGGCAAAGTCTTAACAAGTCCTTAAAACACTCTCATGCGTCAAACAAAGATTCCCCCTATTCTTGCCTAAAATTATTTATCTTATTCCTAACTTGGGCTGTCTTACTTGGCGGAAAATATCGTTCGAGGAAAATGGATTTCAATTGAGGCCAAGAAGTTATTGAATTTGAAGGAAAGGATTGAATCCAAGCCTGCGCCCAGAGAGAAGGGAAAAATTCTTAGGCGAATAACATTCTGGTCAACACCATTCTCCTTAACAGTACCACAGTTATCGATAAAAATAAATAGGTACAAGTTTGGGTTTTCCGAAGGTAAACCTAAAAATTGGTCTTGTTAGATCATACCTATCAATGAAGGTTTAAATTCAAAATTGTTTGCCCCAATAGGTGGGTAAAGATACTGCAGTGCAGTTCCTCTTCTATTGGAACCGCATAATCTTTCAAAGGTTTCGTATCAACAACGGGGTCAGCCATAGTAAGTTGTCTTTGAGTTTGGCGCCTTTCTATCAAAAAGTGCTTGATCTCGTCAATGAGTTCGACTAAAGTATTAGCAAAATGCCTTCTTCGCATACAAAGGTAGCAGTAGAATTAAAGCAGAAAAATAAAACTCTAGTCTCTATGATGATCAAATAGAAATTCAATATTAACACAATAAGTTTGCGACAACAACGCCAAAAACTTGACACACCGCAAGTGTACGGCAAATGTCAGAGTAGTAAAAAGTATCGAACCTCAAAGACCAATGGTTAAGTACCGATTTCTAACCTATCGGTGTAATTCTAGAGCGACCTAAAATGAGTTTTAATGAATAACTTAAATGGAAAGCACTTTTGGAAAAATAACTTAAAAGAGAATTTCTTGAAAATAATGATAAAATAAATAAGACCTAGGGTTATGACTCCTATCTTATATTTCTCCATTTGACTTAATTATTTCTATTATGAGAATTCCAATTTAGTTTATAGAAAAATAGATTATTATGGCAATACCTACTTTCGCCAGCCTTTTGTCCTACCTCTAACGAACGGGATGCTCATCGGCTTTCGCTCGTGCAGAAACGTTTGTTAGTGGTATTCACATTTGCACATCTATTAAAAATTGGAACTTTTCTCAATTTCATCCGATCACTTTCGTGACTTCGGACTTGACTATTTAAAAACATGTTTTTCGGCATTGCCTCTACCCTTTCAGCGTAAGGCAAATGCCTGAAGACAACACTCCTACTTTCGTAGCGAGTTTTGAATAAAACTCAGACTCTTAAAATAAAAAGGGTAGAATTCCTGTAACTAGCTTAAGTTCATGTGAATAAACATATGATAAGGTTCATAACCCTTAGTCCCTAGAAGACTACTCACTCACGGTGAGGAATAATCCAAACAAAATTATTACGATAGATGGAGACATAATAGATACACAGATAAATAAAGCGATAAATAAGAACAAGATTAATGAAAAAGTAGAACTTGAATTGATAACTTGATCCAGCTGCTCCAATGGACACTTTTACAAAGTGCAGTAAAAAGAAGCGCAAAACTAAAAACTGGAATAAAAACTCAAGACTACCTATGATTTTTTAAAAAATTCTAAATATGGTAAGAATCTCCTAATATTCAATGTCAATTACACAATGAAGATCATATCAAAGCAATCAAAATCCTTAAAATGGAAGGAATCAGGCCAGAAAAGGAAACAAATCGGGAGAAAGTATGCCTTCCTATTACGGGCCGTACTAGCCATTACGGGTGCCTGTAACATGCCTCTGGTTTTAGTACTAGAGAGCCTTAAAGTAGGGTTGGAGGAGCAAGCATGTTACGGCCCGTAATAGCCATTATGGGTCCCCATAACAGGCCTCTGGTTTTTGTATGGAGACTTTTCAATTCTTCGCCTTTTTCCGTGTTTTGTCCATTTTTCATCCCTCTTTCGCTTGAAATGCATATTAAGATCAGAAAACAAAGAAAACACAATACCAAAGCGTAAAACATGGTAAAATAAAAGGAAAGCAAATGAAAACAGAAAAATATGAAGGAAAATGACTAATAAAAATGATATAAAAACCACTTATCATTTATGTCCAAAGCTTCGAAATTCCAACTATCACATAGAATCACATACACATAAGTAGAATAATACACACACGAATTCAGTTATGAAAATTAGATAATCACACCTTCAATCATCAATTTTCAGATCAACACATAACAACAACAATTTATAAAAGATTACACACAATCCCTAAAGAGAGTAAGAGTCTTTATTCTCTACCTTTTCATTCCAAACACCCATATATAATCCCTTTCTCCCCCCATACATTAGATTTCCAGCAAAATTATGAATTAGGTTGATGGTTTGTTCTTCCCTCTTCAAGCTCTAGTCTTTCTTTTTCTCTCAAATGCTTCAATTTTACGTATTATTTTCTCAAAGATTCCACTAGCCCCTTTATCTCTAAAAATATAATTTTATCTCTTAATAATTACACTAGCGCCCAACTTTTATTATTTTTCTCACCACTTCCCCTATTTCTCCTTTCTTCCTATTTTCCATCCAAAACCTTTATTTCTATTTTATTTAAATTAAATAAAAACAATCATTTTTAATTATTTTAATTGTTCTATCCACCCACCAAAACTCTCAACGCACCACACTATATACACATACATACTAAATAATTAAAATAAAAACATGATTTATTTGATTAAATAAATTAATCAATTTTCAGGGTGTTACAACTCTCCCCCGCTTAGAGAATTTGCGCCCTTGAAAATCACCTGAAGGAAACAGGGTCAGATACGAATCTCTCATATGACTCTCCATCTCCCACGTCATGCTCCCACCAGCAGGTCCTCCCCATACCACTTTCACCAGCATAATCTCCTTTCCTCTCAAGTGCTTCACTTTGTGATCCTCTACTCTCAAGGGAGATGCCTCAACGATCAAGTTCTCTCTAACTTTCACATTGTCCAGTTGAATCACATAAGACGGATCAGGAATTTACTTCCTCAACTGAGACACATGAAAGAACTCATGAAGATTCACAATAAACAATGATAATGAAACTTTGTAGGCAACTTCTTCCACTCGCTTCATAATCTGATATGTACTAATAAAATGCGGTGTGAGCTTTCGAGACATTAAAGCTCGACCAACACCAGTTACTGGAGTAACTCGCAAAAAGACATGATCACCCTCAAGGAACTCAAATGCTTTCTGCCTCTTATCATGACAACTATTTTTGAGACTTTGCGAAGCATTCATCTTCTCCTGGATCATCATGATCATCTCAGTAGTCTGCTAAATAATCTCAGGTCCAAGCACAACACTTTCACCAGAATCATACCAACACAAAGGTTTCCTACACCTTCTTCCATAAAAGCCTTAAATAGTGCCTTTCTAACACTAGAATGGAAATTATTTTTATATGTGACCTCAACTAACGGCAAGTAGTTACCCCAGTTACCTCTCGGCTCCAAAACAAAAGCTCTCAGCAAATCCTCCAAAGACCGGACAGTCCTTTCTATCTAACCATTTGTCTACGGATGATAAGTAGAATTCAACTTCATCTTAGTACAAATGGCGTCCTGCAAACTCTTCCAAAACCTAAATGTGAACCTCACATCCCTATCTGAAATAGTACTTAAAGGAATACCATACAAGCTAACAACTTTCTCAATATACAACTCGACTAACTTCTGCAAAGGATGAATGATCTTAATCGATATGAAATGAGCCGATTTAGTCAGTCTATCAACGATGGCCCAATAGTAACCATAGGTCTCCACTTCTTGGGAAGACTTATAATTATCTTCTTGACGTGATCTAATATAGTATATCCTTTGTCCAAAACCTTGAGTCCTGCAACCAAGGTTTGGAACATTGAGAACATCACTTCAACAACTTCATCATCTTCCATTCCGAAGGCTTCATACTTCTGGATTAAGGCCGAAGCCTTAGTCTCTTTAACTTGATTGTTGACTTCGTGTGTTATTTTCAAGGATTCAAAAATATCTTTGGATGTTTCCCTGTTGGTTATCTTCTCGTACTTATTGTAGAAAATAGCGTTTAACAGAATGGTTCTTGCTGTATGATGATTCTTGAAATCACGCTTCTGATTGTTACTCATTCCACTTCTTGGAATAGGAATACCAATTGCAAATATGGGTAACTCATAACCATTTTTAATCATATCCCAGATATTAGCATCGTAGCCTAGGGAGAAACTTTGAATTTTGTCCTTCCAGTAGTCAAAAATTTTGCTATCAAAAACTGGAGGTTTTGCATTGTAGCTATCTCTTTCATTTGTGTTAGTCATGAAGTTTTTATCACCCTGGGTATCTCTACACGGTTAAGTGTTTGATTCAAAAATCAATAACATAGTCGAAGCTCTGATACCAATTGAAGGTAGAGAAAAACAAGAAAGGGGGTTTTGAATTATTTTCACAGGAATGAAAATCTTTTTGCAGTAACACACACAGAACAAATAATAACAACATAAACGATTTATCTTGGTTCGCTTGAAATTCAAAGCTAGTCCAGTCCACCCAACCAAGGTGATTTCGCCTTCAATAAGGACTTAATCCACTAATCTCAACAGATTACAAAATTCGTCTAAGAGTTTAACAACCTCTTAGACCTCTCAAGTCTACCTATCTAAACAAGTCACTTGAGGAATCACAAACAACTTCAAAAATTATAAGTGTTTTCTAGATGCTTCTAGATAAGCAGTAAAGATATAATTTAAGAACAGTGAATGACAACCAGACAATATTAAGCAACATCTCTTGTATGGAACTATTTCTTACAACAATAGTGGTGAAGAATATTCAGAGAATGAGAATGTTGTTGTATCAAATTTGTATTTTCATCAAGCTGTAAGGAGGCCTTTATATAGGACTTAAGACGATACCGTTGGGGGAAATTAATAAATATTTTGTGCCAACTGTAGGAGTTAAATGTAGTAAATTTATTGTCTTTTCCATAGCAGTCTTGGAGTATAATACATTGTTTCCTTAAAAGAATTGTACTATAATTTGAATGCTTCCAGCTTAAGTTTCTGATCAGGTGATATCTGATGGCGCGTTTCTAGGTATGTGTCAGAGTCTTTAGAGTTAGAGTCTTCAAATATCTTTTCGCAGAGTCTTCAGATATCTCTTGCAGAGTCTTCAGATATCTCTTGTAGAGTCTTCAGGTATCTCTTGTAGAGTCTTTAGATATCTCTTGCAGAGTCTTCAGATATCTCTTGCAGAGTCTTCAGATATCTCTTGCAGAGTCTTCAGATATCTCCTTCAGAGTCTTCAGATATCTCTTGCAAAGTCTTCAGATATCTCTTACAAAGTCTTCAGATATCTCTTGTAGAGTCTTCAGATTTCGCTTACAGAGTCTTCAAGATCAGAGCTTGAACTTCAGAGTCAGATTCTTCAGGTGATTGCTCCTCATATGTATTATATTCAGAGTTAGATCTGATTTCTCTTTATGTTGGGTCAGCATTTATGGGCTAATGCAGATGTCAGATATTCGTTTCATCAGAGTCATTTTAACTTAGAATCCTGCACACTTAAGAAAATTGTTAGGGTATCAAATTGTTTCATTCTTTGTTATCATAAAAACTTAGAGATATAATGCAGAATCAAAATCTTGTTCTAACATATAACAAATGTCAAGAATATGATGAATATATAAAGCAATAAGGATGCAATAAAATAAATATAAAGAGAGTAAAGCAGTAATTATAAACACCCAAGCATGCAAAGAAAACAAACAAAACTAGGCTCGACTTACTTAAGAACTCCCTAACATAGTCACTGGTTATCGCACCACGAAAAATATTTGAACGCATCGCACGCTCAATATATAACTAAGTCACCATTGAGTTTTATTTATTCTAAAATAATGGAAAAATATCAATAAAACCCAAGGGGGGGGGGGGGAAACGGGTAAGGAAGTCGGTTATGCATGGGGAAGGTATTAACACCTCTCACATTTGTTATACTCAACGGGAACCGTTTTAGTTGTTCTTTATGCAGACGAATGTTATCATCTAAAGGTTAATTGCGGTTGGTTTTAATAAAGGGGAAAATAAGTTTATTAATTAGTGTGCTCGCCAAGGATTCAAATTCTCGTGCCTATGTATTCTCATAGTGCAATGAGAAAATCAGAGCTCTGTAGTTCATGGTAGAAAACTACAATTTTTTTTGTTGTTTTTAGGGAACTATGTTATAATTGTATCCTATAACTGTTTTGATGTTAGCTAACTCTGATCCTCGTTCAGATGCTCTAAGCTTTTAGTCTGACTGCTAAGGAATGAATTATAACAATTCTTTTATGAAAAGAAAGTTATTTTGAATTGAAAAGAGTTTTTGAATTGAATTGGAATAGATTTTTGAAATGGTGAAAGTGTTGTTTGGACCAAGAGTGTATTGGTTGAACTCATAGAGTGGTTTATCTGAACCAAAGAGTGTGGAATTTAATCAATAAATGGTGATTAGCCAATGCAAAGTTGTGGTATTTTGCATAGATGTGGGGATCAAGACCTACAAGAAAGGGGTGTTTTCCTAAGCACGAGGCTTACAGGGCATGCATGAAATGGTTTGCCTAAGCACGAAGCTTACGGGGCAAATATGCATGAAGAGGTTTGCCTAAGCATGAAGCTTACAAGGAAAACATGCGTGAAGGGGTTTTCCTAAGCACGAAGCTTACAAGGCAAATATGAACGAAGAGGTTTTCCTAAGAACGAAGCTTACAGGGCATGCATAAAATGATTTTCCTAAGCACGGAGCTTACAAGGCATGCATGAAATGATATTCCTAAACACGGAGCTTACAGAGCATGCATGAAATGATTTGCCTAAGCACATAGCTTATATGGCATGCATGAAATTAACCTTGACCAAGGCCCAAACAAATAGTCAAACATCAAAGGACCATAAAAATGGCTAAACATAAATTTTACACAATTAATCAATTAAAAATCCAATTAAAAATGCATTTAAATTCAATTTAATTTGGTAAAACCTAAAATCTCTTTAAAACACCAAATAAATGGTCAACAGATTTATCCTAGGTCAAAGGACCTTAGACAAAAAAAATCATGACTTTTGAAAAGTCAGAAGTTTTTAAAAAAATTAAAAATATGCACAAAAACAATTAATTCATGAAAAATATCAAAGTTAATCCAAAAAATACTTTTAATTCATAAAATGAAAGAGGAAAATATTTAAAGATTTTTGGTGAAAGTCCCATATTTTTTGGATCAAAAATAAATTTAATATGAATT
The DNA here is from genome assembly GCF_024323335.1 of Lathyrus oleraceus. Taxonomy (NCBI): domain Eukaryota; kingdom Viridiplantae; phylum Streptophyta; class Magnoliopsida; order Fabales; family Fabaceae; genus Lathyrus; species Lathyrus oleraceus. Next base: position 460,033,852 of record NC_066585.1, read on the forward strand.
AAATAAAATAAGCTAATAAAAAAATAAAATAAGAAATTAAATAAATGAGAAAAAACAAGGGCCATCAGTTCTCCCTCATTAATTGAGGTGGAAGATCTGATGGCCATGCGCGTGTCATCCATGGTGCACCCTAGTCAACGCGTTGCAACAATGGTAATTAAAACCAATGGCCATGATTAAAACATTTCAACATCATCAGATGGCTGGAAGGGCGTCAACGCACCACCGGAGCCCTAGCTTCGGTCTTCTTCTCCGGTGAACCTCACCGAACTGGTCCACCACCAACCACCATGAAAATAAAAAACAAGGACATGGATTCAAAGAAAAAATACCCAGGAGCTCGAATCTGGCCTCCTTTTTCTCCAATTCCAAGTATATAAAAAGATACAGGGATTTGAATTTTGAGGATCATGAACTGAGTTGTTTCGATTAGACCACAAAGCAACTCAATCTTGTTGCCTACATTGGTAGGACTTCAGCCAACCAAAAATCACAAAGAATGGTGAAGAATTGAGAGAGAATCGAAGAGATGAAGTTTCTGAAAAATCACCTTCGAGTTGCTTCAAATTCACTTGATCTTGATCTGGATTTACTTACTTTCTCTTCCTCTTGCTTGCAGTGATCAATTGAAATGAAAAGGGCAATGAATTCTTGGAGTTGGAATTTCCAAAACAGAAGATGAAATTCAACTCGATTTCAAATGAAATCTTCATGCATTCTATGAAATGGAGGGTTTGGATTGTTCTGGAAAAGCTTGGGAAAGGTGTTGATGAAGTTATGAGCTTATTGCACTTGTATTTATAGGGTTATCACATGCTCTATGCACACTTCCATTTCAAATCCAAATTTAGCAACTTCCTTCATGAGCTAGCATGGGCGTGTACAAATCCCAAAGAATCATTTTAAAAGTTCCAAAATCGTGCATAGGTCATGCTGAAAGAAATGCATTAAACCATGCAATGTTGAAATGAGTTTGATCATAAAATCCTTTCAAATGGTAGCATGCATTACACCCATGCGCAAGTCCTTCAATATTGATCCAAATGAGATGCTTTTGGACTTTTTGGAAAGGTGAGATCAAGGGTAACAACTTCCATGTTGAACACTTTTCCATTTTAAGCTTGGATCATGATTAATTTTGAGGTGGAAGTTTGGGAAATCAAACATATATGAAAATTTTCTAAGTACCAAGTCAAATGTTCACTTATTCCACCTTGAATAACGTTTGCTATGGACTTCAAATGGAAAACGTTCCTTCATCAAAGTTGTAGCTATTTAAAACCTATTCAATTTGGTCATCAATTTGACCTCATTTGGATTTGTCATGAAGGAGTTATGCATTTTAGAAGTTGAGGAAAATCATTTGTTCAATGGTAATGGCCCAAAAGGACCTATAATGTTTCCTCTTGCCACATGTATTTACAAGTTGAATTTGAACTTCTTCCAAACATAAAGGTTGAATAGGATATCTTGAATTTAATTATGGAATTTTTAATGGATTTTATATCATGAAAATTGAGCAAGTTATGGTTCTTGGAAGTTGACCTCCTAACTAGGGTTCAGACAAAATGACCTATAATATTTCACCATAAAAAATGACTTTCCAAGCAAAACTAGCTCTAGGATTAAACATGAAAGTTGTTTGGAATGTCATAAGGAGTAACGTTTCTCTTTGAATCATTTTCATATGACAAAAATTGTAGGAGATACGGTTTAGGGAACCCTAGTTTTGACGAGGTGACTTTCTCTGGTCAACCACCATGAACCATTTTGCTAGCTTGACATTATCTTGACTTTTGGGACTCATGGAGGATCATATATGTGTAAGATGATGTAATATGAAGTACCCTCTTGAAATATTTGATCAATTGATGAAGAAACTTGTTGAGGAAGTCACACAAGATACCTAGATGAATGAGGGCTTCCAAGGCAAACAAGCTTCAAACTCTTGATGATTTCTTGTCAAAATGATATGTGAAGATCATGGGGACCTATATATGATGTCTAAAGTCAATGTGAACCATCTCTTTATTAGTCTCCTTGCATTGAGGGTCTCAAACCCTAGACATGAGCTTGATGGAGCATAGGTGAGCACACACACTACCTACAAAAAAAGTTAAAATATACATTGACATATTTTTGGTATTTTGGTTAGTAAATAATGAAAAACAAAGTATGATACAATCAAATGTGCTTGGTGATCTCTCCCAATACAAACCCAATGAATAAGGGGTAAGGAGGATGCCAAGGTGTGATCTCGATGCTAATGCATATGATGAGATAGCATGTGGGATCTTAGGATCAAAATTGGGGTCTTACGAGTTTGAAGCTTGTTTGTCAAGGAAGCCCTAATTCATCTGGGTATCTTGTGTGCCTTCCTCAACAAGTTTCTTCAAATATTTGGTCAAAGATATCAAGGGATACTCCATTGTACTTCATAATAAGCATATAAGGTCCTCCATGATCCCCTAAGATTAAAGTAACTTCAAGTTTGCAAGTTGGTTCAAGGAGGTTGACTAGAAAACTTAACAGGTAAAATCTAGTTCCTTAGACCCTATCTCCTACAATTTGTATCATGTGAAAATGATTCCAAGAGAAATGTTACTCTTTATGAAATTCCAAACAACTTTCATGTTGGCATCAAGAGCTAATTTGACTTGTAAATACATTTTTCTGGTGAAAGATTATAGGTCATTTTGTTTGTGCCCTAGATAGAAGGTCAACTTCCAAGAACCATAACTTCCTCGATTTTTATGATATAAATATGATCCAAGTTTTATGATTAATTTCAAGATGTATTCTTCAACTTTTCTTCTTTTAGAAAGGTCAAATTACACTTGCAAGGGCATGTGCCATGAGGAAACATTATAGGTCCATTTGGGTCCTTATCATTGAACAAGCAATTTTCCTCAACTTCCAAAATCCATAAATACATCATGCTAGATCCAAATTGTGTTAAATTTGTTACAATATGAAAAAAGTTTGAAATATCTACAACTTTGGAGAAGGAACCAAAGTCATGTGAAGCTCATTGCAAAAGTTATTCAAAGTGGAAAAAGGGGTCATTTGAATTTTAACTTAGAAAATTTTCAAGTATGTTTGATTCCTCCAACTTCAAGGCCAGAATTAATTATGTTCCAAGCTTCAAATGGAAAAATTCCCAACATAAAAGTTGTTCCCCGTGATGGTATCTTTCCAAAGAGTCCAAGATCATTCCATTTGGGTCAAAATTGAAGGGGTTCCATATAGTTTCTTTGCATGGCCCAGTTTGGAAAATTTTGAACTCAAATGTTAAACTACTTTGCATGGCTCCATGTTATGATCTCGGCATATTTTATGCACGAATTTGGAGTGGATTACATGATTATTTAGGCTTAAACACATGCACATGCACCCATGCACATCAATTACTATTTTTGGATTCAAAATTCAAATGGTGTGGAAATGAATTCATGAGCTTATAAATACATGTGCATTGCCTCAAATTCGAGGAGGACCCTTGCCCAACAATCCCATAGCCACCATTGAAAGAACACCTTGAGGATTTCATTGAAATTGAGCTTCTAGTTCAACTTCTTTTTGTGAACTAGAACTCTAAGGATTCACATCCCTTTTGATCATATTCATCTCCTGCAAGCAAGAGGAAGCAAGGCCAAGTGAAATTGCATCGAGATCTAGCTTCAAAGTCACCACCCGAAGGGAAAAAGTTGCCACAAAGGAAAAGAATCCGGAGAGACTGAAAGTCCATAGGAGCATAATACATTCTGTAAGGAAAACCTCACTGGGGAGACAGAGACTCTGGGGATAAACTGTTGTGCGTAGGCCAGACTACGACTTTAAAATTGCTGGAGACAACGAGGGAATTCCATGAAAATAAATCAATGGAAAGGCTCGGTCGGGGATAAGGGAAATCTGCAGAGGAAACGGGTATATCCGAACAAGACTGAAATACTCGAACCAAGCAGGGAATGGTGATTTCGCTGAGGAAACACGCACTCAAACTTAACTGGGGGAAGAATGAACTTCAACACAGGAGTACCAGAAGTATATTATCTATTACCGGTTATTGGGTAGGAAGATAACATAATCTGACAGAGAGGCATCGGTTACCGGTTAGGGTAAACATATCAAGGATGACTCGCTGAGGGAAACAGGAGGTGTATTCATTACCGAATAGCCTACTGGGAAAAATGTCAAATCAGATTTACAACTACCGGTTACTCGGTAGAAGACCAAAGAAAGAGAATATATGTCACTGGTTAAAGTGAACATATCAAGGATAGACTCAGAGGAAGAATATTTGTCATTGGTTAGGATGAACATATCATGTATAGACTATCGGGGAGAAAAATAGGAATTATATCTATCAGTTACTGAATATAATACGAAAGAGAGAATATCTGTCACCGATTAGGATGAACATATCAAGGATAGACTTAGAGGGGAAAGTATGATTTATAACTACCGGTTACTGGGCAGAAAACCAAAAAGGGGAGAAAACCCGTCATCGGTTAGGATGAACATATCAAGGATTAACTCTCTGGGGAATGAAATAAGGATTACAACTACCTTTTTACTGGGTAGAAAACAAAAAAGGGAGAATATCCGTCATCAATTAAGATGAACATATCAAGGATAGACTTCCTGGGGAAACGTGAAAACGAATCCGTTGGGGAAAGCAAAGGAAGTAGATTACTTTCACCTGGTATTGGGTAAAAGTAAAGTACTCAAAAATCGAGAAGAATATTTCCAGTTACTGGGTAATAGATTCTCCAGAGACCCAAAAGTATCTATCTAGGTAAGAGCTAGAAAGAAACGGTCAAACAAGGACTCAACCCCAAATGAGGATATAACTCAAGGGGAGTGGTTCTATCCAGATAATCATCTGGGGAGGAAACTGAAATGATAATCATCCACGAGGAAATGACTCAGTGGGGAATGAGAAAGGTTAAATTCTTTCTGCTTAAAGGGCTGACACTCTACCATTGAAAGAGGACAGACGCACCAAATCTGCATAAGGAAAATAATATTACCATAGTAGAGGATCGGAAGTAAATAGTCAAATGCAATAAAATGCAAAATGAAATATTTGATGTATGAATGTGTATGTATATGATTGATTATCATGCTGACAAAACAATCACAAAGGATACAAATGTCACCAATTTGAATCATCCTCGGCAAGATGAAAACACCAATTGGAGAAACATGTTGGGGATGGATGCAAATCAACTGGCTATAAACATCCCAAACCTGGCTGGAGAAAAAGAGAGAAGATCCATCGAGGACCTGAACTGTCAACTTTGCGGGAAATTTTAGGTCAATATCATATCAAATGAGACAACCTCGCAGGGGACCAAATCAAATACTGCTCACGAGTCAACACTGTCGGGAATCATAAATGAACTTTGTTGGGGACTTACAGGAGATAGAACTTTGGGTTAGGTCCATGCAAACTGTTGAGGATGTGAGCCTACAATTCAGCTGGGGATGTGATTACAAACTCAGTTGGGGAAACTGACTTGCTGTTGGGGAGGAAAAGGTTACCAAACCAACCGCTTGGGAGAAACCAATAATGCTTTGCACTTTAGGACTTACCTGTTCTCAGATTTCTGTTGATACTCCTTATTGTAATTGATTTCTTTTTCAAAGTAATTATTATTTAAGAAAAATAATTTTTTACTTATTAATTTAATTTCAAAATTATCATCATAAAATTCAATTCTATTTAGCTGAAAAATAAATAAGAGTAGAAGTAATTGGATAAAAAGCTCAACTTTATTTAATAGAATGGTAGTCTGTAAATGACAAGACTCCATAGATCTTTTACAAAAGTTGAAAAATGGTAATTTACATGGAAAAGGGATACATTGAATACAATGATCACTAGTCCTTCTACCAACTTCAATATCCGCTGCGCTCTTGGCTTCGGTTGAAAATGATGAATTAGAACTAACTGACTTGCTCAAAATTGCTCTCATGATTGTGGGATCAACCAACTGCAGTTACTTGCCATAATCCTTAGTTTTTGCATAGATTTCCCCAGGGTGGGGTACTCAATCTATCGGGATGGATTTTCTGTTTTATGTCTCTAATTTTTGCCTGGATTGCCCTTTCGGGTTTTTCAGTCCACCGAGGCGCTCATTTTTGCCTAAGCCGCCCTTTCGGGTTTTTAACTTAGCGAGTTGTTCTTTTCTTTTTAGGCGTAGTATTTCTTGATTGCATTGGTACTTACAAGATGTGTGAACTCTTCACCATCCATAGTTGTAAGAATCAAAGCTCCACTTGAGAAGGCTCTCTTAACAACATATGGGCCTTCATAATTAGGAGTCCACTTGCCCCTAGCATCTGGTTTGAAAGATAGAATCTTCTAGAGCACAAGATCACCTTCTCTGAACACACGAGGCCTGACCTTCTTATCAAATCTCTTCTTCATTCTCTGTTGGTACAAATGACCATGGCACATGGCAGTCAACCTTTTCTCTTCAATTAAATTCAGTTGGTCATATCTGGTCTGGCACCATTCAGCTTCAGTCAACTTGGCTTCCATTAAGACACACAATGATGGGATCTCAACCTCTACCAGGAGCACAACTTCCATACCATAAACAAGAGATAAAGGGGTTGCCTCTGTTAAAGTGCGGACGGATGTACGGTACCCATGCAAGGCAAATTGGAGCATCTCATTCCAATCTTTATATGTCACAACCATCTTCTGAATGATCTTCTTAATGTTCTTATTTGAAGCTTCAACAGCCCCATTCATCTTTAGTCTGTAGGGAGAATAATTATGATGTGTAATTTTGAAGTCTTTGCAAAGAGCTTCCATCATATTATTGTTCAAGTTAGATCCATTATCAATAATGATCTTACTGGGCACACCATACCGGCATATAATCTGATTCTTGATAAATATCATGACAACTTTCTTGGTTACATTCGCATACGATGCCGCTTCAACCCATTTTGTGAAGTAGTTAATAGCCATCAAAATAAAAGGATATTCGTTCGAAGCTTTAGGCTCAATCATACCAATCATGTCAATTCCCCACATGGAGAAGGGCCACGGAGAGGAAATGACATTCAACAGTGTCGGAGGAATATGAATCTTATCTGTATAAATTTGACACTTGTGGCATTTCTTCACAAACTTGCAACAGTCAGATTCCATTGTCATCCAATAGTAACCTGCTCTCAACATCTTCTTTGCCATAACATGTCCATTGGAATGAGTACCAAAGGAACCCTCATAGACTTCGATCAGCAACATGCCTGCTCCGTGTCTGTCCACGCATCTGAGCAAAACCATATCAAGATTTATCTTGTAAACCACATCACCATTCAGGTAGAAGTTGCCAGCTAATCTTCTCAAAGTCTTCTTATCTTTCAAAGATGCCCCTGGCGGGTAAATCTGACTTTGGAGGAAACACTTAATATCAAAATACCACGGTTTCTCGTCTTTGACCTCTTCAACAACAAATACATGAGTTGGTCTATCAAGACGCATCATAGTCAAATTAGGAACTTCATTCCAGAATTTCACCACAATCCTTGAAGTCAACGTTGCAAGAGCATCTGCCATCCGGTTTTCATCTCGAGGGATATAATGAAACTTAACCTTTGTAAATAAAGTTGAAATCCTCCTTGCATAATCTCTATATGGTATCAAACCGGGTTGATTCGTCTCCCATTCACCTTTGATATGTTTCACAACCAAAGCTGAATCCCCATAGACATCAAGATACTTGACTCTGATATCAATGGCCTCTTCAAGCCCCATAATGCAAGCTTCATACTCATCCATATTATTGGTACATTTGAAAGTCAATCTAGCTGTAAATGGAAAATGAGTGTCTTGAGGAGTAATAATCATTGCCCCAATGCCATTACCATACTGATTAACAGCTCCATCAAATACCATGCCCCAATGGGAACTAGGTTCTAGCCCTTCTTCAAGCAATGGTTCATCACAATCTTTCATCTTTAGGTATAAGATTTCTTCGTCAGCAAAATCATATTGTACTAACTGGTAATCTTCAACCGGCTGGTGAGCCAAGTGGTTAGCCAAGACACTACCTTTAATCGCTTTTTAAGTTCGGTATTCAATATCGTACTCAGATAACTACATCTGCCAACGGACAATCCTCCCAGTTAAAGCAGGCTTCTCGAAAATGTACTTGATCAGACCCATTTTAGATATCAACCAAGTAGTATGATTCAACATATACTGGCGTAGACGCTTATCAGCCCAAGCCAATGCGCAATAGGTCTTCTCAAGCATAGAATATCGAGTCTCACAGTCGGTGAACTTCTTACTGAGGTAGTAAATTGCATATTCTTTCTTTCCAAATTCATCCTATTGACCAAGAACACAACCCATACTATCATCAAGCACAGTCAAATACATGATTAAAGGTCTTCCTTCAACAGGTGGAGACAAAATCGGGGGCTTAAGCAAATACTCTTTGATATTGTCAAAAGCTTTCTGGAAATCTTCGGTCCAATCACAAGACTGATCTCTCCGAAGAAGTTTGAATATAGGCGCACACGTGGCAGTCATATGTGATATAAATCTTGAGATATAATTCAAATGGCCGAAGAAAACCTCTGACTTACTTCTCAATTTTGGGCGCAGGCATTTCTTGTATTGCTTTGACCTTGGCAGGATCAACTTCAATACCCTTCTCACTGACAATAAAGCCCAACAACTTACCAAAAACGAACACCAAAAGTACACTTATTGGGATTCAAGAAGAGTTTGTACTTCCTCAAACGCTGGAATAACTTCAACAAATGATCAACATGTTCTTCCTCATCACTTGATTTAGCAATCATATCATCAACATAGACTTCAATCTTTTTATGCATCATATCATGAAAAAGAGTAGTCATAGCTCTCTGGTACGTTGCACCAGCATTCTTTAAACCGAAAGACATCACTCTATAACAGAATGTTCCCTAGGGTGTAATGAATGTGGTCTTCTCCATATCTTCAGATGCCATCTTGATTTGATTATAACTGGAAAATTCGTCCATAAACGAAAAGACTTTGAATTTAGTTGTATTATCTACCAAGATATCAATGTGTGGCAGAGGAAAATCATCTTTCGGGCTAGCTTTGTTCAGATCTCTATATTCAACACACATGCGGACTTTTCCATCTTTCTTAGGAATAGGCACAATATTGGTCATCCACTGCAGATTATCGGAGGTAACAAGAAAACCAGCATCAATATGCTTCTGCACTTCTTCTTTGATCTTTACCGCCATATCAGGATGAGTTCTCCTCAACTTCTGCTTGATCAGCGGGCATTCTAGCTTCAACGGAAATATATGCTCCACAATCTCATAATCCAAACTAGGCATGTCTTGATAGGACCAAGCAAACACATCTGAATACTCTCAAAGAAGATCAATCAACCTCTTCTTAGCCTCTAGACACAGTTGAGACCCGATCTTGACTTCCTTCACACCATCATCAGAACCCAAGTTGACTAGTTCAATCTGCTCTTCGAACGGCTGAATGGCTTTTTCCTCTTGCTCAAGTAAACAAGATAATTCATCAGATACTTGTTCATTATCAGTTTCTTCCTTAGCCTCAAACATGGGGAAATTAAAGTTTGGAGAGGGAGTAGGATCATTGTATTCAATGGGTTTGGGAACCAATCTGTATAATGATTTTATATTTTGATTTTAGAGAAGTGAATTGTGACCAAATATTATGCATATGGAAGTTTATTATTTATTTATGTTTTTTTTTGTGATTACCATTTTCAGAAAATCAAAAAGTAAAAATAAAACATCATAGATGTGGATGAATAAAATTGTATTTCATTGATGATAATTGAAATGCCTAACAATGTTCACTTCTCCCTTAGGCATAGGAGAAGGATTTTTCTTAAAAATGAAAACAAATTACTTAGAGCGGTGAACAACAATAGGAACATCAAAAGCAACCCAGTTGTTGCAAGACTGTCCATGCGTCAAAAAGTTGGCGCAAGCTTCGTCTTTATCATCATCATCCTCGATCACAACAGCTGAGTGTTGATCATTACCATGAATGAACCCTCCACTGCGGAAACTCGGTTGCATAACTTCATCTTCAACGTTGATCGGCCCTGGTTGAAATCCCAATCTGGCCTTATTCTTGTTCTTAGCGATTTCTATCATACGACCCCACTGATCAGTGTTGCCAGTCTCAATAGCTTTCTGAGCATCCTTCAAAGAAGACATGGATTCCCCAGTTTTCTTCACTTCAGCAATAGACAAGGCTTAGAACATAGTTCCAACCTCCTCCGCAGCTTTAACATAAGAAAAGGATGACAAATGGATCACCAAAAGTGCCTTCTCTCCATCAACGACGACAAGCTTTCCTTTCTTCACAAGTTTAAGCTTCTAGTGTAGAGTATATGTCACATCTCCTACCTCATGAATCCATGGCCTTCCCAATAAATAGCTATAGGTCGGGTGGATATCCATTACTTGGAAAGTAATATGAAAATCACTTAGACTGAATATCACTCGGACCTATATTCACTAGAAGGTCCACTTCATCGATGACAGCTTTACGAGAACCGTCGAACGCTTTGACAATCACGCCATTGTACCTCATAGGGGCACATTGATAAGAAAGTGTAGTGGTAAATTCATGATCATCAAGCTATGGATAAGCTAGAGATCAAATAACAAGAGTCACCGTCGCGCTTTTATTGTTTCCAAGGGAAAAGGGAAAAAAGTACGAACAAAACCCAAAAAAGTAAGAAGTTTTCAAATCAAAACTAATAAAATGTCAGAGATTACAGGTAAGGGGGTTGGTTACACAGAGGGAAGGTGTTAGCACCCAAAGTGTCTTAGGTACTCCTAGGGAGCCCTTTTTGTGTGCATGTGTATTTGGTATAAAGTGATGTTTACAAACAAATAGAATAGGGGGATGAGAAAAGAATTCCTTAATTATATTTTTGTGTTTGACAAGACGTTCGGTCTTGTGCCTACGTGCCAACATAAAAATGAGGGATCAAAACCTCGTAGTTCGTGATATAAATTTCAAAGTGGATGCATAAGGCCAAAGTTTCAAAGTTGAAAGGCACAAAGGCCTAAAAATGGTTTGAATGAGTTAGTTCTTTTTGGCTTTTTGAAAGTTTAAGTCAAGTATAGTTAAGTTCATTTACAAGTTTGATCTCAGAAAAGAAGTTTGAAAATGTAATGGCATAAGGCCAAAGTTTCTATCTTTTTGCAAAGTGGTCAAAGTTTAGAATAAAATAAGTTCAATCAAAGAAGGTTTTGAAAAAGAGAAGGAGAGATTTTGAAATTAAAGAAATGGGGAGAAGATGAAGAGACTATCCTATGTACAAAATTAAAAGTTTAGAGTTAAAAAGATCTGACCAAATGTGTAGCAATCTGTCGCAACCTGAAAAATACAGTGCCTGAAAAAACAACCGGCGAAAGAAAATGACAGAAGAGTCGCCACCGTGCGTTATTCATCCCAAAGGAGGGAAAGGAAACGCTCAAAGTAAACCTGAAAAAGGAAAGGACAAGACGGGGTCTCGCAACCAAATCTTAGGTTCGGGAGTCGGTTATGCGAAGGGAAGGTATTAGCACCCCTACGCATCTGTAGTACTCTACGGGATCCACTTTTGTATTTCTTGTCTAAAGGGTGTGAGTTTATCTTGTGCTGTTTACCAAAAAAAAAGGGTTAAATGAAAATGACTCGCGCGGATGTCGCATCCACTGCATACGTATCTCATCTGAATATGAGAATCAGAGTCTTCGTAGCTCGACTGACCTATGGGTTGGGGGGATGTGTGCTCGCTAAGACATCGCGTCTTATGCCTACGTATCTCATCTGGAATGAGAATCAGAGCAAGCCGTAGTTCGGCTAACTACGGGGTTATGGAGTGGGTTTTGGACGAACGACGTTACTACGCAATCTACCGGATGCTCGACCTTTGGAGACTTACTCACCTGTAGTAGAAGGAGTAAACGTGTGTTTAGGAGAAGAAAAATCAATGAAGGGTTAGGGTTTGGTGAACTCATGCAAAAAGGCAGTCCTTGACGAAGGAAATTGTAAAAAAAACACAAAAACATTGCCTCCTATCGAGGTCTTCCAGCTAGGAAATCAGAAAAATTCGGGAAAAATGTAAAAGTACCACGCGGATAAAGATCCGAAGTAACAGCAGTTAGAGGAATGGGAAACCCAAGGATCCTTCCAAGCTAAACACCATCAAAGAAAGTGAGTCAGTACAGGTAATCGGAATGAAACCTCCAGGGGGTATCCCACAAATAAAGTGGAAAACCACGCAAGTTATCCCTGGAAAAGTCATGTGAGCCCTCACAAAAACTCAACAAAAGGGTTAGTGAAACACAATAAGCATTTTTTTCATGGATAACAATATGGTTTCAGAAACCTCAAACCCTGTGGCATACACTTCAGAAATTAAACGATTAAGCATTCAAGGCATTATTTATACATTCATACATAATTATGACCCGTGGGCAAAAACCTAATGAAATTCATCCATCATACCTCAAACATTCAGATGATCCAAATTAAGAGCATAAAGGTAATGGGAATAAGGGCAAACCTGATTTGAGAGCTTGATTGAAATTGAGTGGCACCCGTGAGGTTTACAAAACAATCTTTAGGGTTTATGTGAGGCAAAGGTGATTCTGTGCAGTTGAGTTCCCTTCAGGGTTTGGAGGCTGCTCTGAGTTCTCTGTCAGGTTTCTCTCCAGGTTTTGTCCAGAGTTTTGTTTCAAGGAAACCCCAGAGTATTTTGCTTCTCTCCCTTTTTCTCAAGTGAAGCCTTGGTATTTATAGACTGAATTTCATGGCTTTGTGGACTCAAATGAGAGAGACCCAAGTCCAAAAATTTTTGTTATATTTTATTTATTTATTTATAATTATTTTTATTTATTTTTATTTTTATTTTTATTTTTTTTCGTTTTTTTTTCCTTTTTATAAATAAAGCTTCTTGGATCTAATTCTGATTGACATGATGAAATGCAATGTATCTAATATTAAATGACCTAAAAATGAATGCATGCATGAGGTGTAAAGCGTATGCTTCCAGGAAAAATGAAGGGTAAATTTTGGGGTATTACAGCTGCCCCTATTCAATCAACTGGAGACCTGGAAAGAAGATAGCAGCGGTTTTCGTGCTTTCGAGGTATCAAGGGATTGAATACAATAAAAGCCCAAAAATTTGCCCTGAAGTGAAGTGAAGTAACAATGTCTGTCAGAATCGGCAAAGAGGTGGTCTTGAAAGGAGAATCTGTCTGGTACAGTGAGAGTTAGTCTGAATACCGAAAAAGAATGTTAACTTGGATACCAAAATAAATGGTAACACAGAAATAACCATGGCCTGAATGCCGCTCGTCAGTCTGAATACTGGAAATGACTTCGATCTGAACATCGGGAGATATGAGATTATTAATATCGGTCTGAACACCGAGAAGCTGGCCTGAATGCCACAAGTTGCGTCAACCTGAACGTCGGAAACTTCTTCGATCTGAACATCGGAAAATTGGCCTGAATGCCACAAGTTGCATTGACCTGAACGTCGGAAACTTCTTCGATCTGAACATCGGAAAATTGACTTGAATGCCACAAGTTGCATCGACCTGAACGTCGGAAACTTCTTCGATCTGAACATCGGAAAACTGGCATGAACGCCACTTCGGTCTGAATACCGGAAACTGGCCTGAACGCCACTTCGATCTGAACATCGGAAAACTGGCCTGAATGCCACTTCGGTCTGAATACCGGAAAATTGGCATGAACGCCACTTCGATCTGAATATCAGAAATTGGCCTGAATGCCACTTCGGTCTGAATACCGGAAAATTGGCCTGAATGCCACTTCGGTCTGAATACCAAGCTGAGGCAAGGGGATCTGCTGGGGAAATGATCACTATCTTCTGGACCCTGTCAAGGCTGCTGGAGATGCACAGCGCAAAGAATTATGTGGGGAAATGACCCGCCACACGGTGTTCTAGCAATGACGAAATGCCGAGATTCAAACTGGGGAGAGAACGACACTGAAAACCTACTGTTGGGGAAAGCGATAGTGGTTATGGCAACCACGATCTGCGAGAGATGACTCAGCAGGGGAAGCAAACACTGATACGGTACCGAGGTTCTACTTCAAGGAAAGAAACCATGGATCTGGCATTGGGATTATCGATCTGGCCTCGAACTCTAAGGAGCAGCCACTTCTGCTGGGAAGATACAATCTGGCACTGTCAACTCCGTTGGAGATATATAGTCTGGCACTGTCAACTCTACTGGGGAGTGTATGTCCTGAAACAAACGCTTGGGGAAGTACAGTGGTGAGAACCTGCTGGGGATTGAAGAATCCAACACTCTAATCAGCTCTGCAGGGATAAGACACCGGATTCGTCTGTTGGCGACTTCACTGGGGAAGATATTCACGATCATCTGCAGGGGATTTTAAGGAAATGCCCCGAGGGTATCTGTTCTGAATAGACGATCCAAAGCACTTAAAATTTACAGCAATTTTAAATGTTTATTAAGCATGTACCTGTAAAGCCCTTATGTGTCATGATGCAATATTTATCAAAAATTCGGACGTCATTTTTGCAAACGAAACAGTAAAATGAAAATGAAAACAGAGATATACTGAATAACATGATTTTATTGATTGAATGGCCTCTGAATAGGCATTTACATCAGGAAGCAATCCCTGGAAAGAGGTAATCGCACAAAAGATAAAAACAGAAATTAATCTAATGGCAATGTGAAATGGATTTCTATTGGGTTCCAATTCTGCTATGACTTGCCCGTCTTTAAGATCCTCTAGATGATCAGCCTTCTAAAAAGGTGATTGGATTGTTTCCTACCTTTCGAAAATTTCCAGTCATCGACATGAGATGAGATTCAGAACTAACTCAGAACGCAGTCATTCGCTTAATCCCTAACTTTTGCCTGAATCGCCCTTTTCGGGTTTTCAATCCACCGGGATACCCATTTTTGCCTAAGTTGCCTTTTCAGGTTTTCAACTTACCGGGTGTACGATCTTTTCATTTTTAATCCCTAATTTTTGCCCGAACCTTTTCATTTTCTTGGTTCGTCGGGATGCCCATTTTTGCCTGGACTATTCTTTTTACTGTCCAGCGGGTCTATTTTATGCGAAGTATTTTTTAACTGCGTCTGAGTTCACAGGGGAAGTGAAGTTTTCACCATCCATAGTTGCAAGCATTAAGGCCCCATCATCAAAAACCTTGGTGACAATATACGGTCCATCATAGTTAGGAGTCCACTTGCCCCTGTGATCTGTCTGAGGAGGAAGGATCCTTTTCAACACTAAATCTCCGACTTGGAAACAACGAGGACGCACTTTCTGATCAAAGGCTCTCTTCATCCGACTCTGATACAACTGCCCATGACAAATGGCTGCCATTCGCTTCTCTTTGATAAGACTCAACTCATTGAACCTTGTCCGAATCCATTCGGCTTCGTCTAACTTGACATCCAACAGGACTCTTAGAGAAGGAATATCCACTTCAACAGGTAGGACTGCTTCCATACCATACACCAGGGAGTAAGGGGTTGCCCAAATCGACGTACGTACTGAAGTACGGTACCCATGCAAGGCGAAGGGTAGCACCTCATGCCAATTTCTGTACGTGACGACCATCTTCTGCACAATCTTCTTTATGTTCTTATTTGCCGCCTCCACGGCGTCGTTCATCTTAGGGCGGTAAGGGGAAGAGTTGTGATGCTGAATGTTGAAGTTCTGACACAACTCCTTCATCATTTTGTTGTTGAGATTAGAACCATTATCAGTAATGATTCTTTCGGGAATCCCATAGCGACAAATGATTTCTTTCTTGATAAAATGGGCAACCACATGCCTGGTGACATTTGCGAACGACGCTGCTTCGACCCACTTGGTGAAATAGTCGATGGCAACAAGGATGAAGCGATGCCCATTGGAAGCAGTCGGCTCAATCTTTCCAATCATGTCAATTCCCCACATAGCAAACGGCCACGGCGAAGTCATCACATTTAGAGGATTTGGCGGCACATGCACCTTATCAACATAAATCTGGCATTTATGACACTTCCGAGCATATTTGAAGCAATCTGGTTCCATGGTCATCCAATAATAACCCGATCTCAATAATTTCTTAGCCATTGCATGTTCGTCGGCATGAGTACCGAAGGAACCTTCATGAACTTCCTGTATTAACATGTCCGCCTCGTGTTTGTCCACGCATCTGAGCAAAACCATGTCGAAGTTCCTCTTATACAGCACATCGTCTTTGTTCAAGAAGAAACTGCCTGCCAATCTTCTCAAAGTCTTTCTGTCATTGTTGGATGCCCCTGCAGGGTACTCTTGATTCTTCAGAAAGAACTTGATATCGTGATACCAGGGCTTGTCATCGACTACCAGTTCAGCAGCAAACACATACGCGGCCCTGTCAAGGCGCATCACATTGATCCTGGGAGCATGGTTCCAACGAATTACCTTGATCATGGAGGATAGAGTAGCAAGTGCGTCTGCCATCTGGTTCTCATCACGAGGTATATGATACAATTTTACTGTTGTGAAGAAAGTCAACAGTCTTCTCGTGTAATCTCTGTAGGGGACCAGAGTGGGCTGGAGAGTATTCCAATCACCATTCACTTGATTGATCACCAGAGCTGAATCTCCGAAGATGTCCAGAGTCTTGATTCTCAGATCAATGGCTTGCTCAATACCCAAGATACAGGCCTCGTACTCAGCTTCATTATTTGTGCATTCAAAAGTCAAACGAGCGGTGAAAGGCATGTGGGCACCTTTCGGAGTAGTAATGACAGCGCCAATTCCACTTCCTCTAGCATTGACAGCCCCATCAAACAACAAAGTCCACTTTTCGTTTGGATCAGGTCCCTCCTCAACAATTGGCTCTTCACAGTCTTTCATCTTGAGGAACATGATGTTTTCATCTAGAAAATCAAACTTCATCGGCTCATAATCATCAATCGGCTGCTGAGCAAGATAGTCTGACAGAATACTCCCTTTGATGGCTTTCTGGGATGTATACTGGATATCGTACTCTATCAGTACCATTTGCCAACGAGCCAACCTTCCGGTGAGAGCTGGCTTCTCGAATATGTATTCGACTGGATCCATCTTGGAGATCAGTAGGGTTGTGTGAGACAGCATGTATTGTCTCAATCGCTTAGCAGCCCATGCAAGTGCACAACATGTCTTTTCAAGCATTGAGTATCTCGACTCGTAATCTGTGAACTTCTTACTCAAGTAGTAGATGGCATGTTCTTTCCTACCTGTCTCGTCGTGTTGACCGAGAACACAACCCATAGAATTGTCAAGTACTGTCAAGTACATAATCAGCGGTCTCCCTGGGACTGGAGGCATAAGGATAGGAGGATTCTGCAAATACTCTTTTATCTTCTCGAAAGCCCCTTGACAATCCTCATTCCACCTGATAGCCTGATCTTTCCTCAGCAATTTGAAAATTGGCTCACACGTGGTTGTTAGGTGAGAGATGAACCTTGCAATGTAGTTCAACCTCCCTAAGAAACTACGGACTTGCTTCTCTGTTCTTGGCTCAGGCGTTTCCTGTATTGCTTTCACTTTGTCAGGATCCACCTCAATCCCTTTTCCGCTAACAATAAAACCCAGCAATTTTCCCGATCTCACCCCGAAAGTGCACTTGTTCGGATTAAGTCTCAGTTTGATATTCCTTAACCGTTCAAACAATTTCTGCAGATTCACCAAATGTTCTTCTTCTGTCTGAGATTTGGCAATCATATCGTCCACATAAACCTCGATTTCATGATGAATCATATCATGGAACAGAGTCACCATAGCTCGTTGATATGTTGCTCCGGCATTTTTCAGACCAAACGGCATCACCTTGTAGCAGAAGGTGCCCCATGGGGTTATGAAAGTTGTCTTCTCCATGTCTTCTGGTGCCATCTTAATTTGATTATAGCCAGAAAAGCCATCCATGAAGGAGAATACCGAGAACTGAGCCGTGTTATCCACCAAAACGTCGATGTGAGGTAATGCGAAATCATCTTTAGGGCTAGCTCTGTTCAGATCCCGGTAGTCGACACACATCCGTACCTTTCCATCCTTCTTAGGTACTGGGACGATGTTTGCAACCCATGGCGGATAATTGGTGACTGCTAGAAACCCTGCATCCAACTGCTCTTGCACTTCTTCCTTTATCTTGACAGTCATCTCTGGTCTTGTTCTTCTGAGCTTCTGCTTGACCGGAGGACAACCTTCTTTGAGAGGCAAGCGGTGTACCACGATGTCTGTGTCCAGCCCGGGCATGTCCTGATAACACCAAGCGAAGATGTCAACATACTCTTGCAGCAATTTAATCAACCCCTTCTTCACATTATCTTCCAAAGCAACCCCTATCTTGATTTCTCTCTTGGCGTCCTCGGTGCCGATATTAATCACTTCAACAGACTCTTGATACGGTTGAATGACCCTTTCTTCCTGTTTTAAGAACCTGGCAAGTTCTTCAGGGAGTTCACAGTCTTCATCACCCTCTTTTTCAGCTTGAAAGATTGGATTTTCAAAGTCGAAGCGAGCCATAGCAGAACCGTTATCAATAGGATCCGGTGACGTGCATCTGCATGAGTGATGGTATATGCTTATGAGTGTGAAAGAAAAAAGTGGAAACTAAACAAAACATTGCCATTTTTTTTTTATTTTGAAAAACTGCAAAAATAGAAAGACAGGGAACGAAATATTTGAATGCAAAAAGACGTCCTTTATTTATGATAAAAAATGCAAGTGTCACATAGATGAGCCCTACAATGAGTCATTACGTCCTGGGCGGAACGTAAGACTTGGACATGCATGAATAAACAAAGAAAATTACTCCTTCAGAAAAGTGACTTGGACAATCTCCTCAGAAGACCAATTGTTGATGACTTCACCCGGGACCCTCGGACGCACCCAGTTGTCGATGTCACAATCACTATCCCCATCTTCATCGTTGACCGCAGAGACCTAGCCATACTTCTCAAACGCCTCTTCAACAGACTCTTGGGCAGACAAATCTTCATCCTGGAGGATACCTTTGTCGAGCAAGGCCTGGATACCCTGCTGTAGCTTCAAACAACCTCCACTCTGAGTGGCACAATCCAAACAATCCTTCCCACAACCGGGGAAAACATCGGCCTTCAGCAAGCATCCTTTGATATCCAACAATGGAGTCTTCAACTTCAACACATCCTTAATGGACTTGGCTTTTCCTTCCATCATATTAATATTCGCACCACCATGCTGCGGCATGGGATTGTTGACGACATTAAGAGCCGGTGCAAGGTTGATGGCTTTTGAATCTATGAGGTCCTGAACTACGTGCTTAAAAGCTTTGCAGTTCTCAATGTTATGGCCAGGTGCCCCAGAGTGGAAGCTACACCTAGCGTTGGCGTTGTAACCCACCGGAAGTCTACCAATAGGAGGAGCCAGAGTGCGCAATTGCACAAGTTGTAGTTGTTGAAGACTAGAAAGCAACTGAGCGTATGACATTGGAAGGGTGTCGAAACGCCGGTCCATCATCCTTTGCCTCTGTTGATAGGCGGGTCTGTTACCCGGTTGTTGCTGTTGTTGGTACTGAGCTGGTTGAAATTGTGGTTGTTGTTGTTGTAGTGGTGCTGCAGCTGGAATGGTCACAACCGCAACATACGGTTGTTGATGATAATTCTGGAAACTGTTCCTTCTAACACCTCTGTTCTGATAGGAAGTCAAAGAATTCACTCCCCCCTCTCTCTGCTTATGCCCTCCAATGAACGACTTTTTTACCCCTGATGAAGATCTAACTCCATTTTGGATCTTGCAGGTCTTCAGGTAATTCTCCACCCTCTCTCCGGTAGAGACCACATCAGTAAAGTTGGAGGCATTGCACCCCACCAGACGCTCTAGATAAGGTCCAGGCAGCGTATTCATGAACATGTTAGCCATTTCCTTTTCCAACATAGGAGGCTGAACACGGGAAGCTATCTCCCTCCAGCGTTGAGCGTATTCCCTGAAGCACTCATTGCTTTTAAGAGACAGATTCTGAAGTTGAGTTCTGTCCAGAGCCATGTCTGTATTATACTGATACTGCTTTACGAAAGCCTCCGCCAAATCCCTCCAACAGCGGATATGGGCTTTGTCCAGCCTCATATACCATTCCAAGGATGCCCCAGCTAGGCTATCCTGGAAGAAGTACATAAGTAGCTTCTCGTCATCAGAGTATGCAACCATTTTACGGAATAAGGCTTGCACATGAGTTTTGGGGCAAGAGCTGCCATTGTATTTGTCAAAGACTGGGACTTTGAATTTCGGTGGCACTCTCACACCTGGGACCAGCCCCAAGTCAGCAACATCTACTCCCAGAGGATTCTTTCCTTCCACAACTTTCAGCCTCTCCTCTAATCTTCTAAACATGGGGTCCATGCCATGGCCCATGCCAAAGTCTTCCTGAAGTAGTGGGAATTGATCGGCCTGATCATCATGGACGAGCTGTTGATCAAGGTTGACATGTGGGATCGGGATAGGCCCCGGTCCATTGGGACCATTAGCCTCTCCAGCTGGAGGATCATCCAATGTCTCTGGTTGAGTAGCGACGGGATTCCTCTGCATCATCTGCCTGAGCTCTTGTTGTCCTTGAGCCACCCCTTGAACCACATCCATGAATTGGGTCATGCGGATCCTCATCTCAGCGAGCTCTGGTTGTACACCTTCCATTGCTCTCTGTTGGTTTCTGCGGGTACCGTACCGGTGAATGCCTGGGTCAGCTATCCTGCTGATGGAACACCAAACAAACTGAGAACACTGTGGCGGTACCTGTTATGCAAGACATGCTAATGAATATGTAAATGCAATGACATGTTTATCAATTCCAAAGGTATTCTATCCCCTTGATTCCAGTCTCTCAATAGATAAACGATGTAAAAAAAAAGAGACTAAGCCGTTGATGAGAACCAAGAAAATTCCGACTAGAATCAAGTAGAAGATATAAACCCCACAGAAATGGATAAACATGTGTGAATGATTATGAATGCAAAATGATGTGATGCAAAATGATGTGAATGCAGTGCAGTGGCATGGAAATCAAGATTGCTGTATCTGCTTGAACATCTGTCGGGTTGCACTGTCTGAAGAGAAAACCCACTGAAGAATATAATATAAGATCAGATCTCTGCTCCAGAAAACCGGGTTGGTCGGAGGTTAAGGTTTCCTGAATTTAGCCCGCCCCTCACTGGTAGGTTCTAAGAACAGAAGTTCGTCAGCTTCAGCCCTTTAGTCGCGAATAATACGTTTACCACTGAAGGTTTGGTATTATTACGGGACAAAAGACCTCCATTGACTCCCCTTTAACAGGACATCCTAATAGCAAGTTCCCAGTCTCGGGATCCTCGGATTGAGCAGCGAGAATGCGCCCACCAGAGCTAACATAATCACGTCTCGGAGGAGAGGCCTCGACTGAGTTCTCGGGAAATGGTCACCAGAGTCGACGGTTTCTAGAGGAACATCCTGCCGTTACGGAACACCCGTAAGACATAATATATCCAAAAGAAACCTCGTCTGGGTGTGGTTCTTCACGAACGACTTAACGTAGCAACACGCCACGCAAGCCTCATGATTATCCACTCTAAAACCCGTGTGTACACTCAAGCCTAGGTAATGGGCTTATCTCTCATAGAACACCCCATCCCAACAAAAAAACAAACAGATCCAACAGATACAACAGATGCATGCAAGCAGGTAAGCAAATAAATGTACAAAATCATGAACACCCAATAAACAAGAAATCACACAAGCTAGGAGGGACTCGCTTAGGGAAGATGGACTAGCAAGAGGTCAACTTCTTAGTTTCACCAGTGGAGTCGCCAGCTGTCGCAACCTGAAAAGTACAGTGCGCGAAAAAACAACCGGCGAAAGAAAATGACAGAAGAGTCGCCACCGTGTGTTATTCATCCCAAAGAAGGGAAAGGAAACGCTCGAAGTAAACCTGAAAAAGGAAAGGACAAGACGGGGTCTCGCAACCAAATCTTGGGTTCGGGAGTCGGTTATGCGAAGGGAAGGTATTAGCACCCATACGCATCCGTAGTACTCTACGGGATCCACTTTTGTAGTTCTTGTCTAAAGGGTGTGAGTTTATCTTGTGATGTTTACCAAAAAAAAGGGTTAAATGAAAATAACTCGCGCGGATGTCGCATCCACTGCATACGTATCTCATCTGAATATGAGAATCAGAGTCTTCGTAGCTCGACTGACCTATGGGTTGGGGGGATGTGTGCTCGCTAAGACATCGCGTCTTATGCCTACGTATCTCATCTGGAATGAAAATCAGAGCAAGCGGTAGTTCGGCTAACTACGGGGTTATGGAGTGGGTTTTGGACGAACGACGTTACTACACAATCTACCGGATGCTCGACCTTTGGAGACTTACTCACCTGTAGTAGAAGGAGTAAACGTGTGTTTAGGAGAAGAAAAATCAATGAAGGGTTAGGGTTTGGTGAACTCATGCAAAAAGGCAGTCCTTGACGAAGGAACCTGTAAAAAAAAACACAAAAACATTGCCTCCTATCGAGGTCTTCCAGCTAGGAAAGCAGTAAAATGCGGGAAAAATGTAAAAGTACCACGCGGATAAAGATCCGAAGTAACAGCAGTTAGAGGAATGGGAAACCCAGGGATCCTTCCAAGCTAAACACCATCAAAGAAAGTGAGTCAGTACAGGTAATCGGAATGAAACCTCCAGGGGGTATCCCACAAATAAAGTGGAAAACCACGCAAGTTATCCCTGGAAAAGTCATGTGAGCCCTCACAAAAACTCAACAAAAGGGTTAGTGAAACACGATAAGCATTTTTTTCATGGATAACAATATGGTTTCAGAAACCTCAAACCCTGTGGCATACACTTAAGAAATTAAACGATTAAGCATTCAAGGCATTATTTATACATTCATGCATAATTATGACCCGTGGGCAAAAACCTAATGAAATTCATCCATCATACCTCAAACATTCAGATGATCGAAATTAAGAGCATAAAGGTAATGGGAATAAGGGCAAACCTGATTGAAATTGAGTGGCACCCGTGAGGTTTACAAAACAATCTTTAGGGTTTATATGAGGCAGAGGTGATTCTGCGCAGTTGAGTTCCCTTCAGGGTTTGGAGGCTGCTCTGAGTTCTCTGTCAGGTTTCTCTCCAGGTTTTGTCCAGGGTTTTGTTTCAAGGAAACCCCAGAGTATTTTGCTTCTCTCCCTTTTTCTCAAGTGAAGTCTTGGTATTTATAGACTGAATTTCATGGCTTTGTGGGCTCAAATGAGAGAGACCCAAGTCCAAAATTTTTTGTTATATTTTATTTATTTATTTATTTATTATTATTTTTATTTATTTATTTTTTTGGTTTTTTTTTCGTTTTTTTTTTTTCGTTTTTTTTTTTTTCGTTTTTATAAATAAAGCTTCTTGGATCTAATTCTGATTGACATGATGAAATGCAATGTATCTAATGTTAAATGACCTAAAAATGAATGCATGCATGAGGTGTAAAGCGTATGCTTCCAGGAAAAATGAAGGATAAATTTTGGGGTATTACACAATCCAATAGACAAGAATGTCAATAGAAACCCAAAATTCCCTTGGACTTTTAGAATTAAGCCACACACAAATGCACAATTATATAATCTTGAAGAGCAAGGCATCAAATAAATATGGCCACACATCCAAGCTTATCCATTCCACGATCTTCTTCAAGGTAGCCCATGTAACAGATGAATTCTACAAGTCACAGGTTCAAAATAACAGCTTCAGAATGATCATGTTGCAGATGAACTTAGAGAGATCTTGAATGATGTATCAGATGAAGTTTCAAATTGCAAGCACTTGGTTTCTCAATAAGTTGGTATTAGCCAAGTCCTTTAGCATAGGAATGTTGCCTAAGTTCTAAGTCCATTTGTCCAAGATCAAGCCAACAGTCCACACAAAAAGTTTTTTAGGGTTTTTTGGTGTTATTATGTACATTAATGGTCAAAGACCACACAAACAAACAAAGTATACACAAACAAAATATATCACACAATATGGTCCAAATGGACAAAGTGAAAATTGCATTTAACATAAACAATTAGAATAATATGAGCAATGGTAAATGTATAAAATCTAGAATTAAATGACATTAAAGTAAAGGGCTTGAAATTAAAAGTTAGTAGTTAATAGGTTAGAAGTTAGTATTGTTTTGTTTTTGCTTTTCATTCTTAGACATTCTTTGGAGAACACTCAACACACTTATCACCAGCATGAATCCTTGAGCCAAAACATCTTCCGAAGGAAGGAAAGAAGGCCAAGTTCCAAACAATACCATGAAATAGGGGAGACTTACAATCTCACTAACTAGAATGATATGCCTTCGTGTCACAAATTTAGCGTTATGTTAAGCAATCGTAATTGGACTTATGTAGAAGTCACAACTATTTGAGGTCGGGCAATAAAATTTTGGTGCTAATGCATGTTAGAGACATAGTATAATGGACTATGCTCATGAAACATACCACACACAAAAAGAATATGCAAAAGGTGTGGCCTAATCACATTCATACTCATGTTAATTTTTCAATCAACTAACATTAGGACTTTGAAATATCATAGGCCAAATGAAATGAATGAATGAAGAAGGGGAATGAGATGAAGTGGGAGGGGAATGGATCAAAATACAAATTGATCAAAGGAGGACTTTTACCAAATTAATATCATTCATTCATTTTGGGAGATGGAATGTACATTCCATCAATCCCCTAAATCTAATGATATTAATTCGACAAAGTTAAATCAACCTTGATCAAGGCCCAACAACGATAGTCAAACATAAACAAGTCATCACAATTGGTCAACAAAATTATTTGGCATTTATTCCAATTAAAAATACTAAAATAAGGCATTTAAATTAAATATGGTTTGTCAAATTCCTAAAACCTCATCAAAACACCAAATAAATGGTCATGAGATTTATCAAAGGTCAAACAAGGTCAAAGGACCTTGGAGAAAAAATTTCAGAATTTTAAAAGACTTTAAAGTATTTTTAAACAATTAATAACAAATGAAAAATAAATTAAATCATGGAAAATATTAATAATGATCCAAAAAATGATTTTAATTCAGAATATAAAAGAGAGCAATATTTGAAATTTTTTGGTGAACCTCTCATATTTTTTGGATCAATATTAAAATTAATATGAATTAATGAAAATAAAGAAATTAAAATGAAATTCAAATAATCAGAAAAAACGTGGACCACTTGATCTCCCTCATTAATTGAGGTGGCAGATCAAGTGGCCACCAGCGTGCGTTCCATTGTGGTCTTGAGTCAATGCGCCATAGGAAAGGTAATTACAATGCATGCTCGTGATTAAAACAATTCAAATGAGATCAATGGCTCAGAACCAAGCCATCACATCACCGGCGTCCAAAGGTCGGTCGTCTTCTTCGACGACCCTGGCCGGACTGGTTCACTCATCACCATCAAAAAAATGAAAAATGAGGACATGATCTGAAAGAAAAAATGGCGTAGAACACGAATCTGACCTCAACTCATCCAAATCCAAGTATATTGAGAGATACATGGAGTTGAAATTTGAGGTACATGAATTGAGTTGCTTCTATTTGGCCTCAAAGCAACTCAATCTTCTTGCCTACATTGGTAGGACTTCAAACAACCAAAGAATCAAGAGAATTGAGCAAGATTGAGAGAGAATCGAAGAGATGAAAATTTATGGAAAATACCTTCAATGTAGGTTTGGATTCAACTGTTCTTGCCTTGGCTCGTGCTTGATCTCACTCAGAATGCTTGCAGAAATGGAATAGAATGCACAAAAGGTCTTGGATCCCTGGAGTTTTGAATCTCAAAACAGTGAGAATTCAAACTTAATTTCAAGTGAAATTCTCAGGATTATCCTTTGGAATGAGAGGGTTAGAGGTTTGGGATCAAAGCTGGCGTGAATGTGTGTCAAATTTTGATGCTAGAGGTCTCTATTTATAACCAATTCAATTGATATTTGCACACTTGAAATGAACTTCCAAAATTAGCAATGTGTGATGCATGAGTGCATGGGTGTGTACAGGCCCATGAAATCACTCCATCTGATCCATAATTGAGTGTATGCAAGGCTGAAGTCATGTTGGAATGCTAGGCAAGTGGGCGTGGATGTTTGAAGTTCAATCTTGCCAAATGATGATGCAATGTTCAAGCTATGTGCAACCTATTCAACTCTTGTCCAAAATGGATGACTTTGGACTTTTTGGAAAGGTTAGATCAAGAGGAACAACTTTCATGTTCAACACTTTTCCATTTGGAGCTTGTATCATGATAAAATTTGAGGTGGAAGTTTGGAAATTTTAACATGTTGGAAATGTTTCTAAGTGTCAAGCCATATGTCTCAATATTCCACCTTGCTTAACTTTTTATGTGAGCTTCAAATGGGAAACGTGTCTTCATCAAAGTTGTATCTATTTCAAATACCTTCAAAATGGTCACAAATTTCAAGTAATTTGGATTTGAAATGATAGAGTTATGCATTTTTGAAGTTTGGAAAAATCACTTGTTCAATGGTATAGGTCAAAAGTGACCTATAATGTAACCTCATATCACATGTTCATAAAAGTTGAATAAGCCATCACTCGAAAAATCAAAGTTGAATTATACATCTTGAATTTGATTGTGCAACTTGGAAATCTTTCATATCATAAAAATTGATCAAGTTATGGCCTTGGAAAGTTGACTTTCAAATTAGGCTTTAGACAAAATGACCTATAATGTTTCAACATAGAAAATGATTTTCCAAGAAAAACTAGCTCTAGGTCTCAACATGAAAGTTATTTGTAATGTCATTTAGAGTAAGTTTTCTCTTGGAATCATTTTCATATTGTGAAAATTGTAGGAGATAGGGTATAGGGGGACCCAGTTTTGATTAGATGAATTCATTTGGCCAACCACCATCAACCAACTTGCTAACCTTCAATTATCTTGACTTTATAGGCTCATGGTAGATCATATGTGCATAAGATTATGAATGTTAAAGTGTCCCTTGAGATATTTGGTCAATTGGTGAGATAGCTTGTTGGAGAAATTACTCAAGATACCCAGTCAAACTAGGGTTTCCAAGGCAAATCACCCTCAAACTCTTGAAGAGGACTTGATCAATATAACATGCAGAGATCATTGGGACTCATATATGATGCTCATAAACATTCTTGTATCAATTCAATGGTTGTGCTCTTTGTCATGGGGGTCTCGAACCCTATATGTGAACTTGATAGATCAATGGAGATCATGCCCTACCTACAAAAGAGTTAGGTAAAGAAAAAGACATATTTTTGGTATTTTGGTTAGTAAAATGATAAAATACAAGTATGGTATAATCACAAAGTGCTTGGTGATCTCTCCCAAAATAAGCCCAATGAAGGAGGGGTAAGGAGGATGCCAAGGTATGATTCCAATGTTAATGCATATGATGAAATTGCATGAGGGATCTTAGGGTCAAAATTGGGGTCTTACAGCTGCCCCTATTTAAGGACATTCTAACTGAGGAGGCGAAGGTTAAAATCTTCATGTCGACTCAGTAGAATGGGTTAAATAACAACATCTAGAAACAAATTTTGGTCCCTAAGAGACCTCATGATGCAAATGATATGAATGTAAAAGTTAATGCTTTGTGGGGATAACATTGCCATAAAGGAAAAGAAATCAAAGAGACCGAAGGTCCGCATAAGTATAATACAATCCTTAAGGAAAACTCACTGGGGAGACGAGACTCTGGGGGGTTAAGGGTTATGCGTAGGCCAGGCTACGACTTAAAACTACTAAGGGACTCGAGGGATTCCATACAAAATGGAAAGCTCAGTCGGGGAACTAACAACATCTGCAGGGGATACAAGTAAGTTAGGATGAAACTGAAATACTTGAATCATGCAAGAAAAGCGATTTCACTAAGGAAATGCGCACTCAACTCGACTGGGGAGAAATAAGCTTCAACACAGGAGGAGCAGACATCTAGTATCTATTACCTGTTGTTGGGTAAGGAGATAATAAAGATATGACAGAGAGAACATCTGTCATCGGTTAGGATGAACATATCAAGGATGACTCGCTGGGAAACAACGAAAGGGAATATTCATTACCGGTTACTGGGTAAGAATAACCTTGCTGGGGTAAACTGTAGAAAAGAGGATTTACAACTACGTGTTACTGGGAAGAAGACCAAGGGTGAGAGTATCCGTCATCGGTTAGGATGAACATATCAAGGATAAACTCAACAGGGAAGAAAATCCGTCATCGGCTAGGATGAACATATCAAGGATAGACTTGCCTGGGATTGTCAAGGAGGATACCCATCATCGGTTAAGATGAACATATCAAGGATAAACCAACTAAACAAAAAGTAGGAATTACATTTATCGAATGCTAGATAGAATACCATCGAAGAGAAAATTCGTCACCGGTTAGGATGAACATATCAAGGATAGACTCTGCGAGGAGATAAAATAGGAATTACATCTATCAGTAACTGGATAGAAAACCATCAAAGAGAAAATCCGTCACCGGTTAGGATGAACATATCAAGGATAGACTTTGTGAGGAGATAAAATAGGAATTACATCTATCAGTTACTGGATAGAATACCAAGAGAGAGAATCCGTCACTGGTTGAAGTGAACATATCAAGGATCAACTTTGTAGAGGACCAAAAGCAGGGTTTACAACTACTGGTTACTGGGTAGAAAATCTGTCATCGGTTAGGATGAATGTATCAAGGATTAACTCTCTGGGAAACAAGGATAGCGATTACAACTACCTTTTTACTGGGTAGGATGCCGAAAATGAGAATATCCGTCATAGGTTAGGATGAACATATCAAGGATAAACTCAAGTAGGGGAAAGAAAGATACCCGTCACCAGTTAGGGTGAACATATCAAGGATATACTTCCTAGGGAATCAGATCCACTAGGGACTCTGCTGCTGGGAAAACTGGGGTACTTTTGCTGGGTATTAGGCAAGAAGTAACAAACTACAAGCTAAGAAGAATATTACCAGTTACTGGGCAATAGACTCTTAGGGAACTCAAAGTATCTATCTAGGTAGGAGCTAGAAAGAAACAGTCAATCAAGACTCAACCCAATGAGGACATAACTCAAGGGAGTTGTTCCATCCAGATAAACAACTGGGGAAGCAACTGAAGTAATAATCATCCACGAGGAAACAACTCAGTGGGGAAAAGGAGAAAGGTTAAAGTCTTTCTACTTAAGGGGCTGACACTCTACAATTGAGGGAGGACAGACACCGAAATTTGTATGGGGATAAAGTACCGCCATACAGGGAATGAGAATCTCAAACCAACAATTTAATCAGATATGCAAATATGCAAATATGAAATTATATGAATGTATATGTATATGATGATTATGCTGACAAGGACGATCACAAAGGATACGATGGTGTCGCAAAGAAATTGAATCATCGTTACAATCCCTAGTCAATCCACAAAATATGGAGACAACTTCTGGAGAACAGAGAGATCAACAATCCAAAAAGGCTCAACCCTAACTAGGGAAGGAGGAGATCTGTTGAGGAGATAGAAATATCACCGAGCATGTGGGGAATTTTAGGTCAACACCATAAAAATGGGAGACAACCCTACAGGGAAAACAAACTGCTCAGGAACCAGGAGGAAACTCTGACTGGGGAGAAAGTCGATTGTCGATTGGCGGGGAAACCAATGGGATCTACTGGGGAAACCGATCTTAATCTGCTGGAGATTACAACAAACATCGACCCTGCTGAGGAATACGCAAACTCCGCTGGGGGGCAGAAACTCTGTCGGGGGAAACAAGTCGCAGGGTACCTGAATCAACCAACTCAGCTAGGGAAAAGGAACGAGGCTCCACTGGGGAATCAAAAAATCCTCCGAGGGACTAAATTAACACAATCATCTAGGGATACCCACAGGGTTAACTGCTTGGGGAACCTCTGATGTTTTGCACTCAAGGACTTGTTATCCATCAGAATGCTGTTGATATTACTTTTAATTGCTTTGGAAAATTATTGCTTTATATGTTTTTAAGAAAAGAGATTTTGATGAAAAAATTTCAAAAAATGATCATCATAAAATTTAAACTATTCGCTGAAATAAATAAGAGTAAAAACAATTGGATAAAAGCTCAACTTTATTTGATAGAATGGTAGTCTGTAAATGACAAGACTCCATAGATATTTACAAAGTTGAAAATGGTAATTTACATGGAAAAGGGTTACATTGAATACAAATGATCCTTAATCCTTCTATCAACTCTTGATATCCACTGTGCTCTCGACCACTGCCAGGGTGATAAATTGATGTCAACCTTTGTGCTCAATCAAGTCTTCAAGACATTGAAGACCAGCAGAATGCAGTTACTTGCCATAATCCCTAATTTTTGCATAAGTTGCCCTAGGGTGGGCTACTCAACTTATCGGGAAATTCTTTCTGTTTTATGTCTCTAATTTTTGCCTGGATCACCCTTTCGAGTTTTCAATCCCCCGAGATGCTCTTTTTTATCTAAGCCTCCCTTTCGGGTTTTCAACTTAGCGAGTTGTTCTTTTCTTTTTAGGCGAAGTATTTCTTGACTGCATCTGCGTTCACTGGACGGGTGAACTCTTCACCATCCATAGTTGTAAGTATCAAGGCACCGCCTGAAAAGGCTCTCTTAACGACATATGGGACTTCATAATTAGGAGTTTATTTTCCTCTAGAATCTGGTTTGAACAATAAAATTTTCTTAAGCACAAGGTCACCTTCTTTGAACACATAAGATCTGACCTTCTTATCAAAAGCTTTCTTCATCCTTTATTGATACAACTGGCCATGACACGTGGCAGTTAATCTCTTCTCTTCTATCAAATTCAACTGGTCAAACCTAGTCGACACCATTCAGCCTCAGTCAACTTGGCTTCCATAAGCACACGCAGTGAAGGAATCTCAACCTCTACGGGGAGCACTGCTTCCATACCATACACAAGAGAGAAAGGGGTTGCCCCTGTTGAAGTACGGACAGATGTACGATACCCATGCAAAGAAAATGGGAACATCTCATGCCAATCCTTATATGTGACAACCATCTTCTGAATAATCTTCTTAATGTTCTTGTTTGCAGCTTCAACAACCCCATTCATCTTGGGTTTATAGGGAGAAGAATTATGATGTGTAATCTTGAAGTCTTTGCAAAGAGCTTCCACCATATTATTATTCAAGTTCGATCCATTTTCAGTAATGATCTTGCTTGGCACACCATAACGGCGTATAATCTGATTCTTGATAAACCTTACAACAACTTGCTTGGTTACCTTTGCATACGATGTCGCTTCAACCCATTTTGTGAAGTAATCAATTGCCACCAAAATGAAACGATGTCCATTCGAAGCTTTGGGCTCAATCATCCCAATCATATCAATTCCCCACATGGAGAAATGCCATGGGGAAGAGATAACATTCAATAGTGTCAGAGGAACATGAATCTTATCAGCATAAATTTGATACTTGTGGAATTTCTTCACAAATTTGCAACAGTCAGATTCCATTGTCAGCCAATAGTAACCTCCTCACAACATCTTCTTCACCATTGCATGTCCATTGGAATGAGTACCAAAGAAACCTTCATGCACTTCAGTCATCAACAAGTCTGCTTCGTGTCTATCCACGCATCTGAGCAAAACCATGTCGAAGTTTCTCTTGTACAGTATATCACCAGTCAAGTAAAAATTACCGGCTAATCTTCTCAAAGTCTTATTATCTTTCAAAGATGCCCCAGGCGGGTAAATCTGACTTTGGAGGAAACATTTGATGTCATAATACCACGGCTTCTCGCCTTTGACCTCTTCAATAGCAAACACATGAGCTGGCCTATCAAGACGCATCACAGACAAATTAGGAACTTCATTCCAATATTTCACTATAATCATTGTGTCGCATTACGCAAAAAACCGGCGGGAAAACAAGAACAACAGAGCCGCCACCGTGCGTTATTTATCCCAAAAGAGGGAAAGGAAACGCTCAAAGTAAACCTGGAAAAGACGTGGTCTCGCGACCAAAGAGAATGGGATCGGGAGTCGGTTATGGGAAGGGAAGGTATTAGCACCCCTACGCATCCGTCGTACTCGACGGGATCCACGCACAATAGGAAGGAAAAATGGTTGCTAAAACACTGCTCAAACACACACAAACATCGGTTGAAAGAGACACAAGGAAACAAACAAGACCGAAACTGACTCGGCAGGGTATCGCATCCTGGGCCTACTTAGTCTATCAGGCATAGACATCAGAGTCTAAGTAGTTCGGACTGGGGAAACGACACATGCTCGCTAGGATATCGCATCCTATGCATACGTATCTCCTTGGACGAAGGAGAATCAGAGCATTCGTAGCTCGGCTAACACGCACACAAACAAACACAGGCAAACGTGGAGCCTGAATGCCAATCACTGGACTTACATCAGCATCCGAACCAACAAACACGCACAGGAAACCAACTGCCAATCGCTGGACTTACGTCGGACTCCAACCAGAAAAGGAGAAACAACTCACGCAAACAAAACAAAAGGGCGAAGACACAAAGGTGGAAAAAGAAAAAGGCGCCCGGAGAGATCAGTTCATCTCCTGCCTACGTACCTCATCTGGTATGAGGATCAGGGCGACGTAGTTCCCCTACGCAGGGAAAAAGGACTAGCCTAACCAGATAACAGAGGGAGACACAACACTAGGGAGACTACGACTCGAGCCTAGATGTTGTCATGCAAAGTCGTCCCTAAGTTAAGGTTTCTAGCTAACTTGCACAGGAAGCAAGCCTATCCTAAACATGACTTGCACAGGAAGCAAGCCACACCAAACCTAACTTGCACAGGAAGCAAGCTAAAGCAAACCTAACTTGCACAGGAAGCAAGCTAAAGCAAACACACAAACACAAGTAGCACACACTATATGCAAGCAATGGGCTCAAACAAGGTTAGGTTTTAGTCGAGGGGTCATATCAACCTCAACAAACAAACCACTGGGACTGGGTAGTGTTAGCTCTTAACCTTGCCATTGAGGGGCTAAGGTGAAGCAGATGAAAGGTGAGTGAAGATGAGACTTCACAGCTCTTATCCCTGGCCTGGGAGAGCTTAAGACAAGAATATGTGGGTTCAGAAAGGAGGAACCCTTCTACACATTTGAAACTGACTCAACTGTACAATTGTACAAGATCTTGGGTTTGTATCTGCAATGCATCAACACAGTGGTGTGAGCAAAGCAGATGACACACAGAATAGCAGGGGATAGATTGCATATCCCTTGGGTTCTGCCAATTGCCTCTTCACTTAGGAGGTCTTTGACTCTATACAAGGACAAATGTAAACAGTCACAAACATTGCCTCTTAAGGAGGACTTCAGACAGTTGCCTGGCCAAATAACAAGCCAGGTCTTCCAGACTACATGAAGTTAGAAAGGTATACCTCAATGCAAATTGCTTATCAAGCAAAGCAAAGCAAAAGTTCACAAGGAACTAAGCAACTAAAAGTACCTGAAATCAGTCAGACAACATCAGTATACAAGTCAAAGTTAAATCAAAATGAAACAAAGGTCAACAGTCAACACAAGCAGATAAATGTGCAATGCACAAGGCTCAAGGCATGTGAGCCAAGCAACCTACAAAACAAATAGGTTAGTCATGATAAACAGGCAAACTCCATCAATTTGTATTGGTCTCATTGGGTATTTGTTGGTTAACCTGAAAACATGAACTCAAATGTGAGCAACAGGACCACTAGGGCAAGCCTAGGGTCAAAAGGGGATGAGAAAGTCAAAACAGCAAATGGTAAGTGGCCAAAATCAATTTCAAACAATCAAGAAACAAACCCAATTGGTTCCACAATCATATCATTCATCATCATCATTTTATAAGCAAAAGAAGTCAAGGCATGGCATATGGAAGCTCATGGAAGTCAACAGCAAGACTCAGTTCAAAACCAATCATAAACAATTCCAAAAATTCTCAAATAAATCATGGTCAAGCACAACCCATAGCATGGTAAGCATGTCAAATTTCAACTCATTTGGACAATTAGAAGGTGGTCAACGAAAATCATAAAGGCAAGGCAATTTTAAGCATGCTCAACGAAGTCAACCAAACATGCATCAACTTGAAAAAATCATAAATCAGTGATAGCATATGAGAAATGAATGGGATCAAAACCATGGCAAAGCTTAAGATGTCTACTAATCACATATCAAATTTCATGTCCATCTAATAAAGTATGAGAATTTCACAAATGAAATGGGAACATGTGTCACAAAAAGTCAACATAAGACCAAATAGGGGAGAAAAATCTCAAACATTTAGGAAATGCCACAAACAATTCCAAGAAAAATCACATGTAAACTAGACATTCAAGAGCACATTCATGCAAAAATTAAAAGCAATTTGAGGTCAAGAGGCATGGTATTGAAAATCATCAAGTTGCACATCAATGGTGTGACACAAATTGTCACACCCTACTTCAGAAAATCATAACTCACAAACCATACATGATAAATTCACAAACTCTAAACCAAAATCACCATGAATGTGTCTAGTTTAATCAAAAAAAATTTCAAAGCCAATGGACAAAGCATCATCATTTCACAAATGTTTTGGCAAAGTGTACAAAATATGGGCACACGAACAAAACCCTAATACCAATTAAAATCCACTTATCCAAAAAAATCAGGAAAAAAATATGATAATAAACTAGAGACTGTGATGAACATGATGCAAAAAATCCCATGAATTTTGGATTTAAAATGGATGTGATATGATTTTTGCAAGTTTGAGCATCAAATGAAATTAAAATTGCAAAAAATAACATGAATTAATAGTTAATTAGGCACGGAATGGCAGTTTTGTAAATACTTGAACCACTTAACAAAACGCTGCGTACAGGCAAGGCAAATGAAATGTTGTGATTGGCTGATGGTGAATGGAACAGTAAACAGCATGCACAACACGTGAACAGGAAACAAAAATCTGGGCATGGCTAGGGTTTATGGAACTACAGTGTACTTCATCATCTTCCCCAAAATCGTGCCAAAGAAATTTTCCCAAAAATAGAAATTGAACATACCAATGGACTCAGCAAACACCATACATGCATAATCCAAACATATTTTCCATTGAATCGAGCTAACAACCAAGAATCATGCAAAAACAAAAGTGAACATCAAACTTAAAAACTAGATTTCTTTCAGCACAGGCAACCATTTTCACCAATTCAAAGTTCATTATAATCATGGCAAGGAGAACTATCATAAGCATGCTATAGTTTGGCAAATGGAGAAAATCGAAAACTCACTTGATTTTGAAGAAAATGGTGAAG
The DNA here is from genome assembly GCF_024323335.1 of Lathyrus oleraceus. NCBI lineage: Eukaryota > Viridiplantae > Streptophyta > Magnoliopsida > Fabales > Fabaceae > Lathyrus > Lathyrus oleraceus. The sequence continues at coordinate 460,069,249 of NC_066585.1, forward strand.
CAGTGATGATTTAGCTTGGCTTGCTCGAAACAGGTACACCACAAGGTTCCAAAAGATGTATGGTTGAAGATCCTAGCTCAGCAAGGCTTGAAATGATCCATACTTTGAACTGCCATGGATGAATGCTTGGAGAAACAGAACTTGAAGATGAGGTTACAGCTGGAGAATCAAGCTTGAAATGTTCTCAAAGATGATGGTAGATGATGTAGCAGCCAAGGCCAGGTCGTGTGCTTTGCAATTTTTCCAAGAAAAGTTCAAAGATGGAAAAATGAGAATTTGAGAGAGTGAGAATTTCTGTTTGTAAATAGTGGCTGCTAGGGCTTCAATCAGAAAGAAAATGAACATATATACTGCTGTTTAGCGTTGGCTAATGGAATGTTAATCACAATTAACTTAAATGAAGTAATTTTGGTCATTTGCTAAAACTCAACCAAATTCACATGGGGTGTAAGTGCTGCACGAAAATGGGCCTCAAACATGTCCTAAACATCATTTCTGAACTTATCCAAATGGCAAAATGTGTTGGAATTGGTTAATTTGAAAATTCACTTTTTCACTTTACTTGAAATTAAATCATGCTAGTTCAAAAATGCCATTTTGATTGGTGATGTTTTGATGAATGATGATGATATTTTTGGAAAGAGGGGATCAAATATGACTTGTTGCAAAAAACCCCACCCAATTTGGCCAAATGGTTTGAGAGATATGGCCTTTTGAAGTTCAAAAATCTCTGAAAATGATTTGATCATAACATGCCAACCATACATGGGAATTGAGTGTTCTTGGACTTTTTGGAAATGGGAGAACAAGATCTTCAACTTTCATGTTGGGAAAAAATTCATTTGAAGCTTGTATCATGATGTAAGTTTGGGGATCAAGACTTTCCATTTTTGGCAAATTCCAATTACAGGTCAACTTTCTATTTTTGGAAATTTCTTGTCTAGCTTCAAATTCTTCCATGATGATGTTTGACATGTTATATGAGGCTTGTATGAACATGATTGAGCCCTCTCAAACCAATTCCCACCATCAAATCACTGATTAAATGCACCGTTGACCAACAATTGACTTTTTAGGGTTTCTGGTGCACTGGGCCATGACTGATGACTTCTGAACATCCAATCCTTGACCAAAACACTTCAAGAGGACCCCTAGGTCATGTGAACATGTTGGACCAACCCTAGGGCCTTGGCTCAATGGAGATTGTACTTGCTTGATTGATTGACTGATCTCCTGATCAGTTTGAGGCAAAAGGGACAATGCACTTGAGGCAAAAGGGACAATGCAATGCTATGCAGTGGACCATGTTAATGCTATGACCTAATATGAGAATGTATGTACAATGATAGGTGCAAATTTGAGGTGCTACAGCTGCCCCTATTCAATCAGCTGGGAACCCGAACGGATGATAGCGACGGTTGTCAGACTTTCAGGGTACGCAGGGATTGAATACCAAAGAACCGTAGAAATTTGCACTCTGCTGGATATGATACAAGAAGAAACACGCCATTTACCGATGACGACTGCACGACAACTTCAGAAAAGCGAAACCATTTACCGATGGTCAGAAACTGGAAACTTGATATTTACCGATATCAACTTCAGCGAGACCATTTACCGATGGCTGCTGGGAAACAACTTCAGAAAAGCGAAACCATTTACCGATGGTTAAAAGACTGGAAACTTGATATTTACCGATATCAACTTCAGCGAGACCATTTACCGATGGCTGCTGGGAAACAACTTCAGAAAAGCGAAACCATTTACCGATGGTTAAAAGACTGGAAACTTGATATTTACCGATATCAACTTCAGCGAGACCATTTACCGATGGCTGCTGGGAAACAACTTCAGAAAAGCGAAACCATTTACCGATGGTTAAAAGACTGGAAACTTGATATTTACCGATATCAACTTCAGCGAGACCATTTACCGATGGCTGCTGGGAAACAACTTCAGAAAAGCGAAACCATTTACCGATGGTTAAAAGACTGGAAACTTGATATTTACCGATATCAACTTCAGCGAGACCATTTACCGATGGCTGCTGGGAAACAACTTCAGAAAAGCGAAACCATTTACCGATGGTTAGAAACTGGAAACTTGATATTTACCAATATCAACTTCAGCGAGACCATTTACCGATGGCTGCTGGGAAACAACTTCAGAAAAGCGAAACCATTTACCGATGGTTAAAAGACTGGAAACTTGATATTTACCGATATCAACTTCAGCGAGACCATTTACCGATGGCTGCTGGGAAACAACTTCAGAAAAGCGAAACCATTTACCGATGGTTAAAAGACTGGAAACTTGATATTTACCGATATCAACTTCAGCGAGACCATTTACCGATGGCTGCTGGGAAACAACTTCAGAAAAGCGAAACCATTTACCGATGGTTAGAAACTGGAAACTTGATATTTACCGATATCAACTTCAGCGAGACCATTTACCGATGGCTGCTGGGAAACAACTTTGATGTAAAAAGGAAGCAAGACCATTTACCGATGGTGGCTTCAAAGCAACTTGATATTTACTGATATCGAAGAAAACTGGGCCATTTACCGATGGCGGATAAAACTGGGCCTTCAATATTTACCGATATCGAAGCAAACGGGGCCATTTACCGATGGCGTCTCCACTTGGGGAGGAACAAAATCTTTGTAATGGAATCAGACAAGACGTTTACCGACGACTTCTGGGGATCTTGATTTTATCAACAAGGAAACAAAGCATGATCAGACATTTACCGATGACTGGGATGAGACTCGATGTTTACCGACATCGAAAGATGATGTTTACCGACATCCAAAGCAATGACCAGACATTTACCGATGACTGGGGAAAATTTATTGGGGAGAGACAAACAAATATTCGCAACCGGAAACCAGATAGGACATTTACCGATGACTCTACTGGGGATCTCTAGCTGGGGAATTATCAGACATTTACCGATGACTGAGAGGAAGACTCGATGTTTACCGACATCGAAAGATGATGTTTACCGACACCAAGAATGACCAGACATTTACCGATGACTGGGGAGAATACCCGATGTTTACCGACACCGAAACAATGGTGTTTACCGACACCAAAAATGACCAGACATTTACTGATGACTGGGGTGAAGACTCGATATTTACCGACACCGAAATAATGGTGTTTACCGTCACCAAAAAAAGAAACACCCGCGGGTGCTGACATGACACTTACTGGTATCACAAGAATGACATCTTAAGATATGTCAAGGCAAGGCTGATCACTTGCTGGGGGTCTCACTGAGGAGAAACAAACTTTCTGTCACCCACGGGTGAGGAAATAAACCTCTGTGGGGGTATCAATTCTGAATACTGTCAGGAGCAACCGTAGCAAACGTGCTGTACCGATGTCAAAATGATCCGCCTCTGCCGGGGATACAGTCTGGTTGGGTTTCGAACACATGAATGCATATGTTTGAATTTTTCTATGGCGTAATGCTCCATATGGAATGGAAATGCTACGCGATTTGAGGATGCAATGATTACTACATGCAAAAATGCAAAAATGATGAAAACTCCGCTGGGGAAATAATTAACAACGCCTGTCAGGATCGGCAAAGAAACAGTCTTGAAACAATGATCCGTCTGAAACGGAGAAAGTCGGCCTGATCACCGAAACAAAAACAAATGGGTAACTGGTGACACCAAGAACCAAGGCCTGAGCGCCGCCCGTCAGTCTGAATACTGAACACCGGACCATGAGAATATTGATGTCGGTCTGAAAATCGGAAATTGGCTTGAACGCCACTTCGGTCTGAATACCGCCTCGGTCTGAACACCGGAAAAATTGCCTGGATGCCATAAGTACATCGACCTGATCGTCGGAAACTTCTTCGATCTAAAAATCGGAAATTGGCCTGAACGCCACTTCGGTCTGAACACCGGAAAATTGGCCTGAGTGCCATAAGTACATCGACCTGATAGTCGGAAACTTCTTCGGTCTGAATACCGGAAAAATTGGCCTGAGTGCCAAAGCGTGAATTGGTTTGTGTTCCAAAACACTCAACATCCTGAAGAGGGCTAGAAAAGCAGTCTTGTTAAAGGATGGACATTCAATTCCACAAGAAATACGAATCTTACTCGACTGGGGAGGACGACTTCGGCCCAAGAGCGCATGAGACATATTATCTATAGTCGTCAAAACGTAGATAATATACTCGCATGGCAGATTATCCATAATCGGGTTGTAGGTTGTTAAATGGATAAACGACCGAAAAGAAAGGCATCGGGGTACCAGGCTAGGTATGCAAAGATGACCAATCACAAGAGGATAAAGTTGCTTACTCTGAGCAAGTATCCACAAAGAAGAGGAAGACCCAATGGGGACAATACTGCTTGATCAAGGCAAGTATCCAGAGGGGAAAAGAATATCAATACCGCAAAGAGGGGATTACATCTACCGGTTTGTAGGCAGAAAACCACGGAAAAAGTAACCGTCATCAATCAGGATGAGCACAAAGGGTTAACTCCACCAAGGGGAGAACGTGGGATTTTACAACTACCAGCTAGTAGGTAGAAAACCACAAAGATAGGACTTACAACTACCGGTTTGTAGGTAGAAGCCAACAAACAGCATGAACCACAAAGGTTACCTCTGCTAGGGGGTGAAAGTGGGATTTTACAACTACCAGCTTGTAGGTAGAAAACCACGACGATAGGACTTACAACTACCGGTTTGTAGGTAGAAGCCCACAAATTCCGCTGAGGATAAGATGAACGAGTGCCGGTTAGTGAGCAACTATTCATTTATGCCCCAGGGAAGCACAAGAAACAGTCAACGGGGAGCCAATTTAGGATCGATCCAAAAAGGCAGACTGAAACAAGACTCATCCTAGTGAGGAAAGAACTCAATAGGGAAAACCCATCCCAATGTGTGTTGGGAGGGAACGGAAACAACCGTCATCCACGAGGATGTATCTCAGTGGGGAAATGGTAGGAAAGGATAGACATTTTCTACTTAAGGGGTTGGCTCTACATGGAGAGATCAGACACACCCACCTCTGCTAGGAAAAATCTACTGGAGAGATCTGTATCACCAAATAGCAGGAGGCAACAATCAACAGATACCCGGCAACAGCTGCAACATGAGTATCAGAATGCTATGATTATGCATGTATGCATTCTACCTAAAATGTATGATGAATGCTGACAAACAGACATGCTCAACACGCAGGTCCAGGAATCAACCATCCGGCATCAATCTCCTGGAGGGAAAACCAAAGCCACCAGAGAGCCAAGAAAATCCACTGGAGACTGGGATATCAGGGAGCAACACCATCCTGCTGGGGAGGAAGAGCCACAAGAGGCTTCTGGAGGGATCGTCGGTCACAACCGGAGAACAGAGTTCAACATACTGGCGGACGCGCCACAACAACTCGTGCTGGAAATCAGAGATACTCAGAAGCAACCAGATCTCTGATGAAGATAGATAGGCATTGATAAAGCTCCTCATGCTAACAACTCCGATGGGGATCTATTTGAGGACATGATGGAGGACTGGGATGTCAATCCACCGAATACTGAATCTTCAAAGAAAAACACCCATGCTGGGGGAGAAAGGAAGACTGCTCTGCTGGAGAGAAGAAAGTTAAAGTCTTCAATAAATACTCTGCCTGGGAACTGCTCCACACAAAAAAAAAAGTTGTTCCAACAACAAGCTTGCTAGGGATGCCCCACAATAAGGTTCAAACAGCACTCCACTAGGGGTGCCCCACCATAGGTGCTAATAGGGACTTGGAGGAAGAATCTACACTGCCGGGGACATGAAGATGAACAACTTCAACCAACACTGCTCGGAGCAAACTCGTTGAGGAGAGACCATACGAGGTTCTGCAGGACAAAGATACGGTCATGCTCGAGATACGAACAATTGTCTTACCTGTTGGTAATCATACCACCCTCGGGAGAGCACTGTGGGTCTCCTAAGTATTCTTCCATCATTGCGAATGTTCACTTTGTTTAAGAACACTTTTTTTTTTGAAAAATTTGTTTATTTTGAAAACAATGATACTTCATCAATTAAAACATGCAAAACGTTTGTTGAGTTGAAACAAATAAGAGTGCAAATAAATGGATAAAAGCTCAAATTGATGTGATGGAATGGTAGTCTGCAAAGGGCGAGACCCCATAGATCTGTACAAGTTTGAAATCGGTGATATATATTGGAGAGGGCTACATTGAACATAATGACCCTTACTCTACCATTCTGAATTTCGATGTATTCAGAGCTTCGGTCGACGACGCGTCGAGAATTCCTGACAGATGACAGATATAGAGCACAGTCTTGTCAAGATGCAGTTACTTGCCAAATCCCTAATTTTTGCCTAGATTGCCCCAGTGTGAGGTGATCAATCTAGCGGGATGCAAATTCTTTTTGCAATGTCTCTAACTTTTGCCTGGATTGCCCTTCCGGGTTTTCAATCCACCGAGACGCTCCTTTTTGCCTAAGTCGCCCTTTGGGGTGTTCGACTTAGCGAGTTATTCTGCTTTTTTTTTTGTTTTAGGCGAAGTATTTCTTGACTGCATCGGAATTCATAGGACGAGTGAACTTCTCCATCCATTGTTGTAAGTGTCAAAACATTGCCTGAAAAGACTCTCTTGACAACATATGGACGTTCATAGCTTGGGGTTCACTTGCCCCTGGAATCGGGCACGAAAGACAAGACCTTCTTGAGCACAAAGTCATTTTCTCAGAACTCAAGACTTGACCTTCTTGTTGAATGCTTTCTTCACTCTCTGCTGATGTAACTGACCATGACACATGGCAGTCGATCTCTTCCTTTCGATTGGATTCAGCATCAGTCAACTTGGGACTTTGAGGGTGCTATTTTTCTTTTGTTTCTTTCTTTCTTTTTCTTTCTTTTGATTTGGGTTTCTTTTGATTTTGCACCCTCCTCTTTCTTTTTTCTCTTTTTTTTTCTTTTTTTTTCTTTTTTTTTTTGATGCCCCAGTTGGCTGTTCTGCTGATTCTCGAGATGCAGCTGAGTGATCTTCTTTTCTTGCTCAAGAAGTCGGGAAATACCGTCAGGAATCCCTTCAACATCATCTTCTTCCGCTTCGAATACAGGGAATTCAAAATTGGGAGATGACGTCTGATCATTATGTTCAATGGGTTTAAGAAACAACCTGCATAATGATTTAGAGATGAAAAGCTTTTTGAAAAACAAACAAGACAATCGTTATGCAGATGAAAAGATTGCTTTTATTCTTGTTTTTAGGGTTTTTTGTGATCACCAATTTTATGCAAAAAGCGAAAAGGGAAAACAAATGGAAAAACAAATGTTTAACATGAATTTATTTGAATGAAAATATCATTGCATAAAATGTTGCCAACAATGTCATCACTTCTCCTTTTGGCATGGGAGAAGGGTTTTTAAACAAAGTGATTATTACTCTGACTTATGCACAACTGTAGGAAAGCCCACAGTGACCCAATTGTGATAGATCCCACCGAGGATGGCAACTGTCAGTATCTCTTGCATCAGCAGCCTCTGTTTTCTGAACAACCCTTCTGAAGAAAAGTCGGCGCCAGCCCAGGACTTGTTATCTTCAAGTTTGATTATCACGGGGACCCAAGTCTTCAAAATTCAGAATACCTGACCTCACGAGGTCTTGAATCTTCATCTTCAACTGAAAGCAACTATCCACGTCATGACCAGGAGCACCTGAATGATACACACAATGCTGCTCGGGCCTATACCACCACCGAGGGTTGTCGGGTATAGCCGGCGGGTCTCTAGGAGTAATCAAGTTCCGCTCTATCAACGAGGGATACAGCTCTGCGTAAGACATGGGAATCGGGTCAAAAATGATCCTCTTCCTCTCATTTACCGTATTGGCTTGATTATCATAAGGAGGCTGGTAAGCCTGCTGTTGAGGACGATGTTGCTGATGTTGATATTGCTGAGTTGGTCTTCTCTGTTGCTGTGGAGTTTGAGTTGCTGGGATAGTCACAGCAGCAGCCTGACGATACTGTCCTCTGTTCACATTCCTTCGACGGTGTACAGCATTCGTTTCACTTTCTCCCCTTTTGGGTGCCCCAGAGGATGGCTTCTTAGAACCGGAAGAACTTGAAGGGCCAGGATGGCGAACCGGAGCGCGGGTTGCTCTGACGTTAACAGTCTCTGCAGCAAAAGGCTGTTCACTAATTCTGATCCCCTTCAATTCATCACCCACGGCATGATCATTGACGAGAATAGTGACAGCAGCATTCTCATGAACGGGTACACCCACTGGTGAAGCACGGTGGACTGGTGGAATCATGGCTTCCAGTCTCTGGGCTAAGGCACGCAGCTCCTCTTGCCCCTGAACAACTCCTTGCATCATTGTCATGAACTGGGCCATGTTTGCCCTCATCTCAGCCAACTCTGCTTGAACCTGGTCCATAATCCTCTGATGATTGAGTCTGGTTGAGGTGCGGACGATGATCAGTTATCCTGCCTGACACAGGAACCAGAATGAGAAGTCTTGTCCCCAAACATGTCTGTAATGCAAGGATCACATGTGCATGATATGCGTATGATGCGGATGCTATTTTATCATGAATGATCCTGAAAAGGATATGCGTATGCGAGTTAACTTTTTTCATGCATTATTACTTTTTTTTTTTTGAAAAATAAACATGCTATGATGCAAATGATGGAGCCAAGACTGGCAGGTTGTGCATCTCGGCACACCGGATCGGAGCTTTGGCTTGAACTTGGAGTCACAATTCCTCTGAAACCCAAAGTCAATCTGATCAACTGGCATCTGAACCCAAATCTGGAGAACCGAGTCACCATAAATCCGACTTGTGGAGTTCCGAAATAAACAGAACTGGAGATTACATTACTATCATCACAGGATCATCCATTGAATGGATGACAGCCAGATCCTCTGAACAGGTACTCTCGAATTCAACCCGGGGATCCGAAATAAACGGAATCCGCTGATAAACCACGGACAGAACTCCGGCGTCCCAGAAATAAGTGTCCATAAATTCGGCTGAACCAAAGTCACCATCACAGCATCACTGGCAAAAACCGCATCTGTAGAGATCAAACCCTCCCCTCACAGGTGAATTCTAACAAGGTCATCCTAAGGCGGACAAGGGTGTCAACAATCGGGCAAAGATACTCAACGGGTTTGCCCTCTTGGGTGTACCGTTGTAGCTCTCTTAAGATCGTCTGAACCAAAGATCCGGGAAAGAACGGTCACCGAAGTCAACAGCTCATAAGAGATAATCCGACCTAAGCGGAATAACTCCACCCGGAAGGACTCTCTCAAATGAACCTCGTCCGGCTGTGGTGACATGTCTCCTCATCATATCGTACAACATGTGAAGAAACATGAGACCACTCTAATCCTAGGTGTATACTCAGGCCTGGGTATTGGGCCTCACTCAGAACACCCACCCCAACAGAGAGAACCACCTGTACAGAGGACAGAAACATGATAGTATGATGCATGCAAATAGATATGCACATATATACAACATAATAATCATGCATGCAATAAATAACAGCAAATAGCAACCAAAACCCTAACCTAGAGAGCGCTAGGAGAGACTCGCTTAGGGAAGATGGACCAGCAAGAGGTCAACTTCTCTCGGTATCCCCAGCAGAGTCGCCAGCTGTCGCATTACGCGAAAAACCGGCGGGAAAACAAGAACAACAGAGCCGCCACCGTGCGTTATTTATCCCAAAAGAGGGAAAGGAAACGCTCAGAGTAAACCTGGAAAAGACGTGGTCTCACGACCAAAGAGAATGGGATCGGGAGTCGGTTATGCGAAGGGAAGGTATTAGCACCCCTACGCATCCGTCGTACTCGACGGGATCCACGCACAATAGGAAGGAAAAATGGTTGCTAAAACACTGCTCAAACACACACAAACATCGGCTGAAAGAGACACAAGGAAACAAACAAGACCGAAACTGACTCGGCAGGGTATCGCATCCTGGGCCTACTTAGTCTATCAGGCATAGACATCAGAGTCTAAGTAGTTCGGACTGGGGAAACGACACATGCTCACTAGGATATCGCATCCTATGCATACGTATCTCCTTGGACGAAGGAGAATCAGAGCATTTGTAGCTCGGCTAACACACACACAAACAAACACAGGCAAACGTGGAGCCTGAATGCCAATCACTGGACTTACATCAGCATCCGAACCAACAAACACGCACAGGAAACCAACTGCCAATCGCTGGACTTACGTCGGACTCCAACCAGAAAAGGAGAAACAACTCACGCAAACAAAACAAAAGGGCGAAGACACAAAGGTGGAAAAAGAAAAAGGCGCCCGGAGAGATCAGCTCATCTCCTGCCTACGTACCTCATCTGGTATGAGGATCAGGGCGACGTAGTTCCCCTACGCAGGGAAAAAGGACTAGCCTAACCAGATAACAGAGGGAGACACAACACTAGGGAGACTACGACTCGAGCCTAGATGTTGTCATGCAAAGTCGTCCCTAAGTTAAGGTTTCTAGCTAACTTGCACAGGAAGCAAGCCTATCCTAAACATGACTTGCACAGGAAGCAAGCCACACCAAACCTAACTTGCACAGGAAGCAAGCTAAAGCAAACCTAACTTGCACAGGAAGCAAGCTAAAGCAAACATACAAACACAAGTAGCACACACTATATGCAAGCAATGGGCTCAAACAAGGTTAGGTTTTAGTCGAGGGGTCATATCAACCTCAACAAACAAACCACTGGGACTGGGTAGTGTTAGCTCTTAACCTTGCCATTGAGGGGCTAAGGTGAAGCAGATGAAAGGTGAGTGAAGATGAGACTTCACAGCTCTTATCCCTGGCCTGGGAGAGCTTAAGACAAGAATATGTGGGTTCAGAAAGGAGGAACCCTTCTACACATTTGAAACTGACTCAACTGTACAATTGTACAAGATCTTGGGTTTGTATCTGCAATGCATCAACACAGTGGTGTGAGCAAAGCAGATGACACACAGAATAGCAGGGGATAGATTGCATATCCCTTGGGTTCTGCCAATTGCCTCTTCACTTAGGAGGTCTTTGACTCTATACAAGGACAAATGTAAACAGTCACAAACATTGCCTCTTAAGGAGGACTTCAGACAGTTGCCTGGCCAAATAACAAGCCAGGTCTTCCAGACTACATGAAGTTAGAAAGGTATACCTCAATGCAAATTGCTTATCAAGAAAAGCAAAGCAAAAGTTCACAAGGAACTAAGCAACTAAAAGTACCTAAAATCAGTCAGACAACATCAGTATACAAGTCAAAGTTAAATCAAAATGAAACAAAGGTCAACAGTCAACACAAGCAGATAAATGTGCAATGCACAAGGCTCAAGGCATGTGAGCCAAGCAACCTACAAAACAAATAGGTTAGTCATGATAAACAGGCAAACTCCATCAATTTGTATTGGTCTCATTGGGTATTTGTTGGTTAACCTGAAAACATGAACTCAAATGTGAGCAACAGGACCACTAGGGCAAGCCTAGGGTCAAAAGGGGATGAGAAAGTCAAAACAGCAAATGGTAAGTGTCCAAAATCAATTTCAAACAATCAAGAAACAAACCCAATTGGTTCCACAATCATATCATTCATCATCATCATTTTATAAGCAAAAGAAGTCAAGGCATGGCATATGGAAGCTCATGGAAGTCAACAGCAAGACTCAGTTCAAAACCAATCATAAACAATTCCAAAAATTCTCAAATAAATCATGGTCAAGCACAACCCATAGCATGGTAAGCATGTCAAATTTCAACTCATTTGGACAAGTAGAAGGTGGTCAACGAAAATCAGAAAGGCAAGGCAATTTTAAGCATGCTCAACGAAGTCAACCAAACATGCATCAACTTGAAAAAATCATAAATCAGTGATAGCATATGAGAAATGAATGGCATCAAAACCATGGCAAATCTTAAGATGTCTACTAATCACATATCAAATTTCATGTCCATCTAATAAAGTATGAGAATTTCACAAATGAAATGGGAACATGTGTCACAAAAAGTCAACATAAGACCAAACAGGGGAGAAAAATCTCAAACAATTAGGAAATGCCACAAACAATTCCAAGAAAAATCACATGTAAACTAGACATTCAAGAGTACATTCATGCAAAAATTAAAAGCAATTTGAGGTCAAGAGGCATGGTATTGAAAATCATCAAGTTGCACATCAATGGTGTGACACAAATTGTCACACCCTACTTCAGAAAATTATAACTCACAAACCATACATGATAAATTCACAAACTCTAAACCAAAATCACCATGAATGTGTCTAGTTTAATCAAAAAAAATTTCAAAGCCAATGGACAAAGCATCATCATTTCACAAATGTTTTGGCAAAGTGTACAAAATATGGGCACACGAACAAAACCCTAATACCAATTAAAATCCACTTATCCAAAAAAATCAGGAAAAAAATATGATAATAAACTAGAGACTGTGATGAACATGATGCAAAAAATCCCATGAATTTTGGATTTAAAATGGATGTGATATGATTTTTGCAAGTTTGAGCATCAAATGAAATTAAAATTGCAAAAAATAACATGAATTAATAGTTAATTAGGCACGGAATGGCAGTTTTGTAAATACTTGAACCACTTAACAAAACGCTGCGTACAGGCAAGGCAAATGAAATGTTGTGATTGGCTGATGGTGAATGGAACAGTAAACAGCATGCACAACACGTGAACAGGAAACAAAAATCTGGGCATGGCTAGGGTTTATGGAACTACAGTGTACTTCATCATCTTCCCCAAAATCGTGCCAAAGAAATTTTCCCAGAAATAGAAATTGAACATACCAATGGACTCAGCAAACACCATACATGCATAATCCAAACATATTTTCCATTGAATCGAGCTAACAACCAAGAATCATGCAAAAACAAAAGTGAACATCAAACTTAAAAACTAGATTTCTTTCAGCACAGGCAACCATTTTCACCAATTCAAAGTTCATTATAATCATGGCAAGGAGAACTATCATAAGCATGCTATAGTTTGGCAAATGGAGAAAATCGAAAACTCACTTGATTTTGAAGAAAATGGTGAAGCAGTGATGATTTAGCTTGGCTTGCTCGAAACAGGTACACCACAAGGTTCCAAAAGATGTATGGTTGAAGATCCTAGCTCAGCAAGGCTTGAAATGATCCATACTTTGAACTGCCATGGATGAATGCTTGGAGAAACAGAACTTGAAGATGAGGTTACAGCTGGAGAATCAAGCTTGAAATGGACTCAAAGATGATGGTAGATGATGTAGCAGCCAAGGCCAGGTCGTGTGCTTTGCAATTTTTCCAAGAAAAGTTCAAAGATGGAAAAATGAGAATTTGAGAGAGTGAGAATTTCTGTTTGTAAATAGTGGCTGCTAGGGCTTCAATCAGAAAGAAAATGAACATATATACTGCTGTTTAGTGTTGGCTAATGGAATGTTAATCACAATTAACTTAAATGAAGTAATTTTGGTCATTTGCTAAAACTCAACCAAATTCACATGGGGTGTAAGTGCTGCACGAAAATGGGCCTCAAACATGTCCTAAACATCATTTCTGAACTTATCCAAATGACAAAATGTGTTGGAATTGGTTAATTTGAAAATTCACTTTTTCACTTTACTTGAAATTAAATCATGCTAGTTCAAAAATGCCATTTTTATTGGTGATGTTTTGATGAATGATGATGACATTTTTGGAAAGAGGGGATCAAATATGACTTGTTGCAAAAAACCCCACCCAATTTGGCCAAATGGTTTGAGAGATATGGCCTTTTGAAGTTCAAAAATCTCTGAAAATGATTTGATCATAACTTGCCAACCATACATGGGAATTGAGTGTTCTTGGACTTTTTGGAAATGGGAGAACAAGATCTTCAACTTTCATGTTGGGCAAAAATTCATTTGAAGCTTGTATCATGATGTAAGTTTGAGGATCAAGACTTTCCATTTTTGGCAAATTCCAATTACAGGTCAACTTTCTATTTTTGGAAATTTCTTGTCTAGCTTCAAATTCTTCCATGATGATGTTTGACATGTTATATGAGGCTTGTATGAACATGATTGAGCCCTCTCAAACCAATTCCCACCATCAAATCACTGATTAAATGCACCGTTGACCAACAATTGACTTTTTAGGGTTTCTGGTGCACTGGGCCATTACTGATGACTTATGAACATCCAATCCTTGACCAAAACACTTCAAGAGGACCCCTAGGTCATGTGAACATGTTGGACCAACCCTAGGGCCTTGGCTCAATGGAGATTGTACTTGCTTGATTGATTGACTGATCTCCTGATCAGTTTGACCTAATTCTTCTGATGATCTTGCACTTGAGGCAAAAGGGACAATGCAATGCTATGCAGTGGACCATGTTAATGCTATGACCTAATATGAGAATGTATGTACAATGATAGGTGAAAATTTGAGGTGCTACACATTGATGCTAACGTTGCAAGAGCATCTGCCATCCGGTTTTCATCTCGAGGAATATGATGAAACTCAACCTTTGTAAAGAAAGTTGAAATCCTCCTCGCATAATCTCTATACGGTATTAAACCGGGTTGATTTGTCTCCCACTCTCCTTTGATTTGATTCACAACCAAAGCCGAATCACCGAAGATATCCAAATACTTGATTCTGAGATTCATGGCCTCTTCAATCCCCATAATGCAAGATTCATATTCTGCCATGTTGTTTGTACACTTGAAAGTCAATCTAGCTGTAAATGGTAGATGTGTGCCTTGAGGAGTAATAATCACTGCCACAATGTCATTTACATATTGATTAACAGCTCCATCAAATACCATGCCCCAACGGGAACCAGGTTCTAGCCCTTCTTCAAGCAATGGTTCATCACAATCTTTCATTTTCAAGTACAAAATCTCTTCATCAGGAAAATCACACTGTACTGACTGGTAATCTTCAATTGGTTGGTGAGCTAAATGATTAGCCAAGATACTACCTTTGCTCTCTTTCTGAGATCAGTATTCGATATCATACTCTGATAACAACATCTGCCAATGGGCAATCCTCCCAGTTAAAGCAGGCTTCTCAAATATATACTTGATTGGATCCATTTTGGATATCAACCAAGTGGTATGATTCAACATATACTGGTGCTGACGCTTAGCAGCCTAAGCCAATGCGCAATAAGTTTTCTCAAGCATAGAATACTGAGTCTCACAGTCGGTGAACTTCTTACTGAGGTAGTAAATTGCATATTCTTTCTTTCCAGTCTCATCTTGCTGACCAAGAACACAACCCATACTATTTTCGAGCACATTCAAATACATGATCAACGGTCTTCCTTCAAAAGGTGGAGACAAAATCAGAGGCTCAAGCAAATATTCCTTGATACTGTCAAAAGCTTTCTGGCAATCTTCAGTCCAATCACAAGACTGATCTTTCCGAAGAAGCTTTAATATAGGCGCACATGTGGCAGTCATGTGTGAAATGAATCTTGAGATATAATTCAAGCGGCCGAGAAAACCTCTGACTTGCTTCTCAGTTTTGGGCGTAGGCATCTCTTGTATTGCTTTGACCTTGGCAAGATCAACTTCAATACCCTTCTCGCTGACAATAAAGCCCAACAACTTACCAGAACGAACACCAAAAGTACACTTATTGGGATTCAAGCGGAGTTTATACTTCCTCAAATGCTGGAATAGCTTCAACAAATGCTCAACATGTTCCTCTTCATCAATTAATTTAGCAATCATGTCATCGACATATACTTCAATCTCTTTATGCATCATATCATGAAAAAGAGTAGTCATTGCTCTCTGGTAAGTTGCACCATCATTCTTTAAATCGAAAGGCATCACTCTATAACAGAATGTTCCCCAAGGTGTAATGAATGTGGTCTTCTCCATATCTTCGGGTGCCATCTTGATCTGATTATATTCGGAAAATCCATCCATAAACGAAAAGACTTTGAATTTAGTAGTATTGTCTACCAACATATCAATGTATGGCAGAGGGAAATCATCTTTCGGACTGGCTTTGATCAAATCTCTATAGTCAACACACATGCGGACTTTTCCATCTTTCTTCGGCACTGGCACAATATTGGCCACCCATTGCGGATACTCAACGGTCACAAGGAAATCGGCGTCAATCTGCTTCTGCACTTCCTTTTTGATCCTCACAACCATATCAGGATGCGTTCTTTTCAACTTCTGCTTGACTGGCGAGCATTCTGGCTTCAACGGCAATCTATGCTCCACAATCTCAGAATCCAACCCAGGCATGTCTTGATAGGACCAAGCAAACACATCTGAATAATCTCGAAGAAGATCAATTAACCCCTTCTTGACATCTGGACACAGTCGAGACCCAATCTTGACTTCCTTCACATCATCCTCGGAACCCAAGTTGACTAACTCGACTTGCTCTTCGAATGGCTGGATGGTTTTTTCATCTTGCTCAAGAAGACGAGTTAATTCATCACTAACCTCTACATCACTTTCCTCCTCGGCCTCAAACACAGGGAATTCACAATTTGGAGAAGGAGAAGGATCATTGTGTTCAATGGGTTTAGGAACCAACCAGCATAATGATTTGATATTCTGATTTTAGAGAAGTGAATTTGTGACCAAATATTATGCAAATGGACAATTATATTGTTTATTTATGTTTTTTGTGATTACCATTTTCAGAATAAAGCAAAAAGTAAAAACAAAACATCATAGACATGGATGAATAGAATTAATTTTATTGATGATCAATTTGAAAATGCCCAAACAATGTTCACTTCTCCCTTAGGCATAGGAGAAGGATTTAAAAACATATAAAAGCAATTACTTAGATAGATGCAAAATAACAGGAATATCAACAGCAGTCCAATTGTTGCAAGCCTTTCCATGCGTCACAAAATTGGTGCAGTCCTCCTCTTCGTTATCCTCTAGCACAGCAGCTAAGTGTTGTTCATTGCCATGAATGAACCCTCCTCTACAGAAACTAAGTTGCATATCTTCAGACCTTGCAATTGATGAACCTTTCTGGAACCCCAAACCGGTTCTGCCTTTATTGTCGAAGACATCTACCATGCGCCCCCACTGATCAATGTTGCCTTCTTCAACAATCTTCTGAGCATCTTTCAATGAGGAGGTAGGTGCCCCAACCCTCTTCTCAGCAGCAATAGATAAGGCTTGGAATAGAGTTCCAACCTTATCCTCAACTTCCACATAAGAGAAAGATGACATGTGGCTAACCAACAACGCTTTCTCTCCACCAACAATCACTTGCTTGCCATTCTTGACAAATTTGAGCTTCTGGTGTAAAGTTGAAGTAACAGCTCCCGCTTCATGAATCCATGGCCTTCCCAATAAGCAACTGTAGGCCGGGTGGATATCCATTACTTGAAAATTAATTTGAAAATCACTCGGACCTGTCTTAACTAGAAGGTTCACTTCACCAATAACCGTCTTGCGAGAACCATCGAAGGCCTTGACAATTACACCGATAAACCTCAGAGGTGCTCCTTGGTAGGATAAATTTGACAAAGTTGACTTTGGAAGCACATTCAGTGATGAACCGGTGTCAACAAGCACGTTTGACAAAGCATCCTCTTTGCAATTCATCGACATATGCAAAGCCAAATTTTGATTTCTTCCCTCCTCAGGGAGTTCTTCATCACAGAAGCTGAGATTATTTCAAGAAGTGATGTTAGCCACAATATGATCGAATTGATCCACTGTAACGTCATGTTCTATAAAAGCTTACTCTAGAACTCTCTGCAATGCTTCTTTGTGTGCTTCGGAATTCATGAGCAGAGACAACACTGAGATCTTTGAGGGGCTTTGGAGCAGCTGCTCCACCATATTAAACACGCTCCTCTTAATTAACCGAAGTACCTCATCATCATCATTAGGTTTCAAGTTGTTGGATTCACCATACTTATCTTTTGAACAGCCAACTGGGTTTTCAACAAGCACTTCCACTTTCTTACTCACAACTGCTTCTTCTTTATCCTTTGGGAACACCGGCCCAAACACTCGACCATTGCGGGTCACCTTTGTAACATCAGCAATGCTCACTACTGAACTGGTGGTAGGAAACGGGACCTCTTGTCCATCCTTCATCATTGTAGCATTATACTAATACGGCACAGCTTTATCGATGAACACGGGACTGGGCCCGCTAATCGTATTACCAACGGCGATACTGCTTTTTGATTGTTGTTGTTACTAGAGTCATACTGGATCACCAACTTCTCATGCTACTTGAAAACATGCACTATGACATTAACATCGTCATCTACATGACGGGATTGAACAATTTGGATCATGCCTTCATCCATCAGTCGTTGGATGTCTCTTTTCACAACCTCACAACCCCTCGGGTTAACACTACAAACAGCACACCCATCATGGTCATGCTCACATTCACTTACCAAACAAACATCCTTATGCATCTGCACTAAGGACCTCCTGATAAAACGCACATCAAAAACTCTCTAGGACAACCGTCCATCATATTCACAGAAGAGTTCCCATGAGCGGGCAAAGGGTTTGCTTTCACATTTGGCGCGCAGTCCTCGAAGGACACCATTCCACTCTTCATTAATTTCTGAACCTCATACTTGAGTGGGTAACAATTCTCGATATCATGTCCGGGTGCTCCTTGATGAAAAGCACAACGGAGCTCAGGTTTATACCACCAAGGAAGTGGTTCTGGAATCTGTGGCGGGTTTATTGGTTGGATCAGGTTCTTCAGAACCAAGGATGGATAAAGCTTTGCGTAAGACATAGGAATTGGGTCAAAAGATACCTTCTTCCTTTCAAAGTTTTATTGTTGATGATTGTTGTTGGTATTGTTGTTGTTGTAGGTGTTTGTTCGTTGTTGCGGTTATTGTTGTTGACGTTGTTGTTGTTGAACTGGTGTTGCTTGTTGATTAGAAAATATCGGGATAACGGAAGATACTTGATGATGATGATGTTGACGGGATGATTGATTCCTTCTGATCTGAGGCCTCCTCTGCCTCCCACTGGAAATTGCATTCATCTCATTTCTTTCTTCTTACCAAAATTACTACCATACCTCTTGCTTGTAGACGCCTCATCTCTTGACAAACGTCTCTCTCGGACTCCTTCCTCAAGCCTCATCCCCATGTTTACCATTTCGGTAAAGTCACTGGGGGAACTAGTAATCATTCGTTCATAGTAAAATGAACTCAGAGTTTTCAAGAAGATCTTTGTCATCTCTTTTTCCTCCAAAGGAGGAGTGATCTGGGCAGCCAACTCCCTTCATCGCTGCGCATACTCTTTGAATGTCTCCTTGTCCTTCTGAGACATAGACCTCAGTTGGTCTCTATCAGGCGCCATGTCCACATTATACTTATACTGCTTGAAAAAAGCCTCCCCGAGGTCATTGAAAGTGCGGATGCTTGCACTATCCAACCCCATGTACCAACGGAGCGCAGCACCGGTCAGACTATTTTGGAAGTAGTGAATAAGCAATTGATCATTGTCGGTATGAGTAGACATCTTACGAGCATACATCACAAGATGACTGAGTGGATAAGATTTCCCCTTATACTTTTCAAAGTCAGGCACTTTGGACTTCACTGGGATATTAACATTGGGCATCAAACACAACTCAGCAGCACTCTTCCCAAACAGATCTTTACCCCTAAGCGTCTTCAATTTCTTGCACAACTCAAGAAACTGATCCTTCATTTCGTCCATCTTTTCATAAACATTTGGACCCTCAGACAGCTCAGAGTGATAAATGGTGTCCTCTATGCGAGGCAAAGTGTGCACAACAGGAGGTGGCACGGACATGATCGGGTTAGATGCCGGCATGGAATCAAAGGTAGGCGCAAAGCCTTCTGGCACAAAGTTGGACAGCATTCCCCAAGGGAATCCGGCAGGCATAGTTGGCGCGAAATGGGCGGAAGCAGCAGGCATGGTAGAGGTAGCCACCTCTGAAATAATAGTTCTCGCAGGAGGAGTTGCAGGCGTTGGAGAAAAGATTGACTCTGAGCGGCAAGAACTGACTCCATCATGGCAGTCAGGCGGGTGGTCTCATCCTTCAACTCTCTGTTCTCTAGCTCTAAATGCTCCATGATTCTCAGATGATTGGCTTGGGTATTGTACTGGTGAGTCAGCTTGGCTTCAGCACAGAAGAAACACCAATCAGACATCTGGCGAAAAACTGCTTATGCAAATGATGCATGAAATGCAATGCTTGATTGTTCTTGTTTTTTTCAAGGAACTTACTATATCATTTGCAAATATATATATTTAAATAGTTAGCAATTGCAACAATTTGATATGACCAAAAATCTCTTTTTATTTATATAAATTGGAAGGATTACACTGAGTACAATTTCAGAAACCAAATGAAAAATACAAGAGAAAAAGAGACTAGTCATCCTAAGGATCCCTAATAACAATATCAGAAGATCTGGCTGTAGGCGCATACTTCCTTCGAATGCGACGGATCTCGGTCTCAAAAGCGTACTTCCTTCGAATGAGTCTTCTCGAGGACAAGTTGATCAATGATTTTCTTCCAAGCAACAGAAGGCTGAGGCATGCTAGAAGATGAAACCTCTGACTCTCTCTGTCTCTTCGTCACTCGGTCTTCATGTAACTCAATAAGTGCATCTTTGTCCTTAGACTCCAACTGCAACTCTTCATGTTTCTTGTTCAAAGCACGAAAAAGCTCTTCCCACATATCCTTCTCTTGCTTCATCTTGATGAGCGCGTCTTCCAACTCCTCTACATCTTGGTTAGGGAGAATTAATGGCTCAACCACAACCATAGACATAGGTCTTTCACAAGGATAAGGCATCTTCAACTCCAAAGCTCTCTTCTTCACCCAAAGAGTGTAAGCTTCCAAAGCTACACAATTGCACGGACCAAGCTCGGATCTTCCCTTCCTAGGCACATTATTCCAAGCATGCACAATCTTCTGCTTCAAATGTTGGGGATCTTTACCCTCTTGATAGAAAAGACCTTCTAACAAAGTGTTATTAGGCTTGTCTCTTAAGGGCAACCCAAGTTGACGACGAGCCAAAGCAGGGTTGTAGTTAATTCCTCCTTGTGTACCAATGAGAGGCACATTAGAGAACTCACCACAACTATCAATAATCTCCAAACTGCTTAAAGACGGATCATACCAAACTATATCATCATTAGTGAGAGACCTAAGTCCTTGAGACCACCTTAGACATTGTTTGTTCTCCATAAAAGCATGTGTCTGAGGCAAGTGCGAAATAAACCACTTGTACAGAAGAGGAATGCAATAGACAATCATTCCACCACCCTTAGAATTCCTTAGATGCAAAGAGAAATACATATCACCCAACAAAGTAGGCACAGGATTCCCAATCAAGAAAAGTCTAATGGCGTTAACATCAACAAAACCGTCAATATTAGGGAACAGAGCTAATCCATATATGAGCAACACAAAGATAGCTTCAAAAGCGTCCACACTACCGGCTTGAGCAAAGGAAGTAGCTTCTTTGATGAGAAAATCAGATGGCAACCCAAATAACCCTCCTTTCTTCACCCAAAGAGCCTTTATCTCATATTTCTTCAAGTGAAAAGCTTCAACAATAATACTAGATCGGGGAATCTCCTCCAATCCACTAAAAGGAACTCTACTAGAAACAGGTATCCCCAAAAGATGAGAATACTCCTCCAAGGTAGGCACAAGCTGAAAATCTGTGAAAGTGAAACAACGGTAGATAGGATCATAGAACTGCACTAGCACACTCAGAAGTCCTTCAACCACATCAGCAGACAAGATGGACAAAAGCTTCACATGACGTTGTTTGAAGTCCAAGGGATCTAATACAAAAGATGTTATCTTCCTTAACTTTTTCAAGTCGGGACATCTGAAACTGTACTTTTTAGTGTTCCTTTGTCCATAGTCCATGGTCTGAAAAATATTTGCAAATAATACCTCAATTCCTTGAAATTTTCGTGTGATGAATGTTATGGTGCTCATTGATGCATGAATGAAACAATCAAAAATAAGGGATGAATCAAGTCATTGTCAAGATCAATCATCCATTTTGGTGGATTATGGTTTACACCTTATCAACACCCAAGTTCCATTGATATTGACAAGACTTGATTGGATTAACCAAGAATCAAGGGTTTGTTGTAAGTCAAGAGCATGGAGTCTGGGTAAGAACCATCCAAAAGGAGTGAACTAAGGATACAAACCTGTAGATCATGTTCTAAAAAGTTCCCAAAGTCTTAATTCCATCTATCGGATATTACAGGTTAAGATGACTGACTCATCGACCCATAATATTCTCAAGAGAAACTCGTCTGAGTGTAGTATCGTGTAACAACTGTTATCAAGTCTACACTTGAGCAGTTTCCGCACTACGTCCTAATCAGGCCAAGAGGGGGTAAATGTTCCACGGTCCTCAGCTTCTCAGACCCAAATTAGAGATAGTAATGCCTAACCACAAATACTTGTGTGACATTTCCAAATCCAAAAGAGTCTCCACTGAACAGATGAATCTCAAGCCAACTTGTTAAGGACTACTCCACACAAGTCGAACATGACTATACCATCCTCCTATCTTAATTGCACTCAAGTTCGGGTTAGAACTTATCTCACCACTCAGAGATCACCAAGCACAACAAGCAGATTATATCATACATACATATATATAAACATCACATATATACATTTACTTACATACAAAAAGTAGGCTAAACCCACTAGAGACTACTCCCCAGTAGAGTCGCCACTTAATTTCTGTAGCGGTAAATTCATGATCATCAAGCTATGGATAAGGTAGAGATCAAATAACAAGAGTCGCCCCCACGCTTTTATTGTTTCCAAGGGAAAAGGGAAAAAGTATGAACAAAACCCAAAAAAGTAAGAAGTTTTCAAATCAAAACTAATAAAATGTCAGAGATTACAGGTAAGGGGATTGGTTACATAGAGGGAAGGTGTTAGCACCCAAAGTGTCCTAGGTACTCCTAGGGAGCCCTTTTTGTGTGCATATGTATTTGGTACAAAAATGATGTTTACAAACAAATAGAATGGGGAGCCCCTAAATCCAATGATATTAATTTGATAAAGTCAAATCAACCTTGATCAAGGTCCAACAACGATAGTCAAACATCAACAAGTCATCATAATTGGTCAACAAAATTATTTGGCATTTATTCCAATTAAAAATACTAAAATAAGGCATTTAAATTAAATATGGTTTCTCAAATTCCTAAAACCTCATCAAAACACCAAATAAATGGTCATGAGATTTATCATAGGTCAAACAAGGTCAAAGGACCTTGGAGGAAACATTTCAGAATTTTAAAAGACTTAAAAGTATTTTTAAACAATTAAAAACAAATGAAAAATCAATTAAATCATAAAAAATATTAATAATGATCCAAAAAATAATTTTAATTCAGAATATGTAAGAGAAAAATATTTGAAATTTTTTGGTGAAACTCTCATATTTTTTGGATCAATATTAAAATTAATATGAATTAATGAAAAAAAGCAATTAAAATGAAATTCAAATAATCAGAAAAAACGTGGACCACTTGATCTCCCTCATTAATTGAGGTGGAAGATCAAGTAGCCACCAGCGGCGTTCCATTGTGCTCTTGAGTCAATGCGCCACAGGAAAGGTAATTACAATGCACGCTCGTGATTAAAACAATTCAAATGAGATCAATGGCTCAAAACCAAGCCAGCACATCACCGGCGTCCAAAGGTCGGTCGTCTTTTTCAGCGACCCTAGCCGGACTGGTTCACATATCACCATCAAAAAAATGAAAAATGAGGACATGATCTGAAAGAAAAATGGCGTAGAATTCGAATTTGACCTCAATTCATCATAACTCCAAGTATATTGAGAGATACATGGAGTTGAAATTTGAGGTACATGAATTGAGTTGCTTCGATTTGGCCTCAAAGCAACTCAATCTTCTTTCTTACATTGGTAGGACTTCAGACAACCAAAGAATCAAGAGAATTGAGCAAGATTGAGGGAGAATCGAAGAGATGAAATTTTTTGGAAAATACCTTCAATGTAGGTCTGGATTCAACTGTTCTTGCCTTGGCTCGTGCTTGATCTCACTCAGAGTGCTTGCATAAATGGAATAGAATGCTTAAAAGGTCTTGGATCCCTGGAGTTTTGAATCTCAAAACAGTGAGAATTCAAACTCAATATCAAGTGAAATTCTCAGGATTATCCTTTGGAATGAGAGGGTTAGAGGTTTGGGATCAAAGCTGGCGCGAATGTGTGTCAAATTTTGATGCTAGAGGTCTCTATTTATAGCCAATTCAATTGATATTTGCACACTTGAAGTGAACTTCCAAAATTAGCAATGTGTGATGCATGAGTGCATGGGCGTGTACAGGCCCATGAAATCACTCCATCTAATCCATAATTGAGTGTAAGCAAGGCTGAAGTCATGTTGGAATGCTAGGCAAGTGTGCATGGATGTTTGAAGTTCAATCTTGCCAAATGATGATGCAATGTTCAAGCCATGCTCATCCTATTCAATTCTTGTCCAAAATGGATGAATTTGGACTTTTTGGAAAGGTTAGATCAAGAGGAACAACTTTCATGTTCAACACTTTTCCATTTGGAGCTTGTATCATGATGAAATTTGAGGTGGAAGTTTGGAAATTTCAACATATTGGAAATTTTTCTAAGTGTCAAGCCATATGTCTCAATATTCCACCTTGCTTAACTTTTTATGTGAGCATCAAATGGGAAATGTGTCTTCATAAAAGTTGTATCTATTTCAAAGAACTTCAAAATGGTCACCAATTTAATGTAATTTGGATTTGAAATGATAGAGTTATGCATTTTTGAAGTTTGGAAAAATCACTTGTTCAATGGTATAG
Organism: Lathyrus oleraceus; assembly: GCF_024323335.1. Classification (NCBI taxonomy): domain Eukaryota; kingdom Viridiplantae; phylum Streptophyta; class Magnoliopsida; order Fabales; family Fabaceae; genus Lathyrus; species Lathyrus oleraceus. The sequence continues at coordinate 460,094,106 of NC_066585.1, forward strand.
GTCAAAAGTGACCTATAATGTAACCTCATATCAAATGTTCATAAAAGATGAATTAGCCCTCACTCCAAACATAAAAGTTGAATTAGACATCTAGAATTTAGTTGTGCAACTTGTAAATCTTCCATCTCATAAAAATTGAGTAAGTCATGGCCTTGGGAATTTGACTTTCAAATTAGGGTTTAGACAAAATGACCTATAATGTTTCAACATAGAAAATGATTTTCCAAGCAAAACTAGCTCTAGGTCTCAACATGAAAGTTATTTGGAATGTCAGTTAGAGTATGTTTGCCCTCGAAATCATTTTCATATGGTGAAAATTGTAGGAAATACGGTCTAGGGAGACCTAGTTTTGATTAGATGAATTCATCTGGCCAACCACCATCAACCAACTTGCTAACCTTCAAGTCTCTTGACTTTATAGGCTCATGGTAGATCATATATGCATAAGATGATGAATGTTGAAGTGTCCCTTGAGATATTTGGTCAATTGGTGAGATAGCTTGTTGGAGAAGTTACTCAAGATACCCAATCAAACTAGGGTTTCCAAGGCAAATCACCCTCAAACTCTTGAAGAGAACTTGATCAATATAACATGCAGAGATCATTGGGACTCATATATTATGCTCATAACCATTCTTGTATCAACTCAATGGTTGTGCTCTTTGTCAAGGGGGTCTCAAACCCTAGATGTGAACTTGATAGATCAATGGAGATCATGCCCTACCTACAAAAGAGTTAGGTAAACACAAAGACATATTTTTGGTATTTTGGTTAGTAAAATGATAAAATACAAGTATGATATAATCACAAAGTGCTTGGTGATCTCTCCCAAAACAAACCCAATGAAGGAGGGGTAAGGAGGATGCCAAGGTATGATCCCAGTGTTAATGCATATGATGAAATTGCATGAGGGATCTTAAGGTCAAAATTGGGGTCTTACAGAAAGCCTGGACAAAGTCGACTTCGGAAGCACATTCAAAGAAGAACAAGTATCTACCAAAAAATTGGACAGTGCATCCTCCTTGCAGTTCATAGAAATATGGAGCGCTAGATTATGATTTATCCCTTCCTTGGGAAGCTCTTCATCACAAAATCTTAGATTATTGCAGGAAGTAATATTAGCAACAATGTTGTCAAACTGATGCACACTAACATCGTGTTCAACATAGGCTTCCTCTAGCACTTTCTGCAACGCGTCTCTATGTGCTTCAGAATTCATTAACAGAGACAGTACTGAAATCTTTGAGGGAGTTTGGAGCAGCTGCTCCACCACATTGAACTCACTCCTCTTTATCAATCTCAACACTTCATCATCATTATTAGGCTTCAGCTTGCTGGATTCACCAGACTGACATACTGGAGCACTAACTGGATTCACCACATGCACATCCACCTTCTTACTGATTTAAACATCCTCTACCTCCCTCGGAAAGACCAGACCAAAGACACGACCACTACGGGTCACCTTTGCAATATCAGCAATATTTACCACAGAATCTGCTACAGGTAACATGATTTCTTGGCCATTTTCCACCATCGTGGCATTATACTGATAAGGCACAGCTTTATCGGATGCATACGGGACAGGACCCGCTAACCGTATACCTAACGACGATACTGGTCTATTAACGATGTTGTTGTTGTTGCCATCAAACTGAATCACTACCCGCTCCAGGGGTTTTAAATACAAGAACAATCACATTCACGTCATTTATATCCCTTGACCATTGAATCTGGATTACATTCTTATCCATCAACTTCCATGAGGAGACAATGGATTGGCTTTCACATTAGGCGCACGGTCCTTAAAGGACACTATCCCACTCTTCACAAGCTTTTTTACTTCATACATCAATGGGTAGCAGTTCTCAATGTCATGGCCAGAAGCTCCCTGGTGAAAGCACAACGGAGTTCAGGTTTTAACCACCATGGAAGTGGCTCAGGGATTTGAGGTGGATTTCTGGGTTGAAGTAGGTTATTGAGAACCAAAGATGGATATAATTATGCGTAGGACATAGAAATGGGGTCAAAATAAACCTTCTTCCTCTCAAAGTTTTATGGTTGATTATTGTTATTGTTGCAGTTGATTCTTTGTTGCGGTTGTTGTTGACATTGTTGTTGTTGAATTGGAATAGATTGATTGTTGGAATTGTTAGAAAACACAGGAATTACTGAGGAAACTTGATGTTGATGTGGACGCGGTTGAGAACTCTCTTTGACATGAATTGGTTTCGCCTTCCTTCTTCTTGGAGAAACCACTCACATACTTCTTATTGGACGAGGCTTCTTCCTTGGACAAATGTCCTTCACGAACTCCCTCTTCTAAACTCATCCCCATGTTTACCATTTCAGTAAAGTCACTATGGGCACTGGAAATCATACGTTCGTAATAAAACGAACTCAGGGTCTTCAGGAAAATCTTTGTCATCTCTTTCTCTTCTAATGGAGGATTAATCTGAGCAGCAAGTTCACTCCACCTCTGAGCATACTCTTTAAATGTCTCTTTATCTCTTTGAGACATAGACCTCAGTTGGTCTCTATCCGGCGCCATATCAACTTTATATTTGTACTACTTAACAAAAGCTTCACCCAAATCGTTGAACATACGAATACTTGCACTGTCTAGCCCCATATACCATCTCAGAGCAGCAACAGTCAAACTGTCTTGAAAGTAGTGAATCAATAACTGATCATTATCAGTTTGAGTTGACATCTTTCTGGCATACATAACAAGATGACTTAACGGGCAAGTATTCCCCTTATACTTTTCAAAGTTAGGGACTTTGAAATTCATCGGGATTTTCACATTCAGCACTAGTCAGAGCTCAGCAGCACTCTTACCAAACATGTCATTTCCTCTCAATGTTTTGAACTCCTTTCGCAACTCAAGGAACTGATCCTTCAATTCATGCATCTTCTCATATACGTCTGGGCCCTCAGATGGCTCGGAATGGTAGATGGTATCCTTAACACGAGGCAAAGTATGAACAACTGGAGGCAGCACAGACATGATCGGGCTAGATGTCGGTATATAGGCAAATGTGGGTGCAAAACCTTCATGCATAAAGTTTGGTGGCATTCCCCCATGGTAATCCAGTAGGTATGGAAGGACCACGTTGACTAGCAGCAACGGGAACAGTTGAGGGAGCAACATCAGGAATGACAGTCCTCTGGGGAGGAGTTGCATGAGTTGGTGAAGACTGATTATGTGCAGCAAGAACAGACTCCATCATGGAAGCCAACCGTGCAATCTCATCCTTCAGTTCTCTATTCTCTTGTTCCAAATGTTTCATGATATTGGGTTGATTGGCGCGAGTGTTGTCTCGGTGAGTCAGCCTGGATGAAGCACAGAAAAATAACCGCTAAGACAATCTGGCGAAAGAAAACCTGCTATGCAAATGATGCATGAAATGTAATGTTTTTGTTTTTAATTTCAAGGAACATATGAAGTTCTATTTGCAAATATATTTAAATAACAATGACAATTTTATTGACCATAAAATCTCTTTTTATTCATACAATTTAGAAGGATTACACTGAGTACAATTTCAGAAACCAAAGTACAAATACAAGAGAAAAAGAAACTAATCATCCTAAGGATCCCCTAGCAACAGTATCAGATGATCTAGCTACGGGTGCATACTTCCTTTGGATGCGTCGAATCTCAGACTCAAAAGATGTCTTCATCTGAGCCTTCTCAAGGACAAGTTGATCAACAATCTTCTTCCAAGCACCAGAAGGATGAGGCATACTAGAGAAAGATGGACCCTCTGGCTCTCTCTGTCTTTTCACTACTCCATCTTCAAGAAGTTCAATAAGTGTGTCTTTGTCTTTTGACTCCAGCTGCAACTCCTCATGCTTTCGGCTCAAAGCATGGAACCGCCCTTCCCACATATCTTTCTCTTGCTTCATCTTGGTGAGTGCGTCTTCCAACTCCTCTACATCTTAGTTAGGGAGAGTTGATGGCTCATCCACAACCAAAGACATAGGTCTTTCACAAGCGTACGACATCTTTAACTCCAAAGCTCGCTTCTTCACCCAAATAGTGTAAGCTTCCAAAGCTACACAGTTGAACGGACCAAGCTCGGATCTTCCTTTCCTATGCACATTATGCCACGCATATATCATCTTCTGCTTCAAATGTTGGGGATCTTTACCCTCTTGATAGAAAAGACTTTCTTGTGTACCAATAAGGGTTGTAGTTGATTCCTCCTTGTGTACCAATGAGGGGCACATTAGAGAATTCACCACAACTGTCAATAATATCCAAGCTACTCAATGTAGAGTCATACCAAACAATACCATCATTAGTGAGAGACATAAGTCTCTGGGACCACCGTAGACATTGTTTGTTCTCCAAAAAAGCAGGTGTCTGAGGCAAGTGCGAAATAAGCCACTTGTACATAAGAGGAACACATCACACAATAGTTCCACCACCTTTAGAATTCCTCAAATGCAAAGAGAAATAGATATCACCCAACAGAGTCGGAACAGGATTCGCAATCAAGAAGATTCCAATGGCGTTAACATCAACAAAATCGTCAACGTTAGGGAACAAAGCCAAACCATAGATGAGAAACACAAATATGGCTTCAAAAGCATCCACACTACCGGCTTGAGCAAAGACAGTAGCTTTTCCAATGAGAAACTCATAAGTCAACCCAAAGACTCCTTCTTTCTTCATCCAATGAGTCTCAATCTCAGACTTCTTCAGATGAAGAGCTTCAGCTATAATATGAGATCTGGGAATCTCCTCCAATCCACTAAAAGCCACCATGTCAGAAATAGGTATTCCCAAGAGATGGGCATACTCCTCTAACATAAGCATAAGCTGATAATCAGGAAAAGTGAAGCAACGGTAAAGAGGATCATAGAACTGAACCAAAACGCTTAGAAGTCCTTCAACCAAATCAGTAGATAACACAGACAAAAGCTTCCCACGACGTTGCTTGAAGTCCAAGGGATCTAGTACGAAGGATGACAACTTCCTTAGCTCTTTCAAATCAGGACATCTAAAACTGTACTTCTTAATGTTCCTTTGTCCATAATCCATGGTCTGAAAAGATTTGCAAACAAGACCTCAGTTCCTCAAAATTTAATTTCCTATGATGAATGTTATGATGCGCATGAATGCATGAATGCAACAATCACAAATAAGGGATCACACACAAGGCACACACAACCAAAGGTCAAGGGATGGATCAAGTCATCATCAAGATCAATCATCCATTTTGGTGGATTATGGTTTTCACCTTATCAACACCCAAGCTCCATTGATATTGACAAGACTTGATCGGATCAACCAAGAATCAAAGGGTTTGTTGTGAGTCACGAGCATGGAGTCAGGTTAAGAACCATCCCAAAGGAGTGTACTAAGGATAAAAACTTGTAGATCATGTTCTAAAAAGTTCACGGAGTCCTAATTCAATCTATCGGATATTACAGTTTAGGATGACTAACTCATCAACCCATAATATTCTCAAGAGAAACTCGTCTGAGTGTAGTATCACGTAACAACTGTTATCAGATCTACACCTGAAAAGTCTCCATACTACGTCCTAAATAGGCCAAGTTGGGTTAAATGTTCTACGGTCCTCAGCTTCTCGGACCCCAAATCATAGAATGTAATGCCTAACCACAAATAACTTGTGCGACATTAATAACTCCAAAAGGGTCTCCACTAAGTAGATGGGTCTCAAGCCAACTTTGTAAGGACTACTCCACACAAGTTGAACATGACTATACCATCCTCCTATCTTAATTACACTCAAGTTCGGGTTAGAACTTATCTCACCACTCAGAGATCACCAAGCAAAACAGACAGATTATATCACACAAATAAATATATAAACACCAAATGTACAAATATATATACACATAAAAAATGGGCTAAACCCACTTAGGACTACTCCCCAGCAGAGTCGCCACTTAATTTCTGTAGTGGTAAATTCATGACCATCAAGCTATGGATAAATTTAACGTCAATAAAACCAGAGTCGCCACCGCGCTTTTGTTGTTTCCAAAGGAAAAGGGAAAAGTACGAACAAAACTCAAAGATAAGAAGTTTTCAAATCAAAACTAATAAAATGGCAGAGATTACACATAAGGGGGTTGGTTACACAGAGGGAAGGTGTTAGCACCCAAAGTGTCCTAGGTACTTCTAGGGAGCCTTTTTTTTCTGTATGTATATGTTTTTGGTATAAAATATGTTTGAGAAAAATAGAGTATGGGGATGAAAAAATAATTCATTGATTATATTTTTGTGTTTGACAAGACCTTCGGACTTGTGCCTACGCACCAACATAAAAATGAGGGATCAAAACCTCGTAGTTCGTGGTATCAATTTCAAAATGTGTGGATTGCTTTTAATCAAAATATAAGCTAAAAGAGGCAGAAAGGGCCCAAGAATTTGAATGATTGTTAGTTCTTTTTGTCTTTTGAAATTTTAAGTCAATATGATTAGATTTATTTACAAATTTGATTTAAGAAAAGAGTTTAAAAATGCAATGGCATAAGGCCAAAAATTCTATTTGAAATAGGTCTAAGTTTGAAATCCCAAGCAAAGAAGGTTTTTGAAAAATGAAAGAGATTTGACCAAAGGGATGCAATCCAACAGACAATAATGTCATATAGAAAACACATTTTCCCTTTGGACTTTGAGTCAGGCAATAATCAGCAAGCAATATCAGACATCATGAAGATCAAGGCATCAAATAAAGATGGCCACATCCAAGCAAGAAAATCCCATAACTAGCAGTCTTCTTTGTCTTCTCATGTATCAAATGAAATACTCCTTGGTTAACTCAGAATAAAGTATTAGACACAAGATCAAAATAATAGTTGTATCAAGACCATGTAGCAGATGAATTCAAGTGGATCTCAATACTTGCATGAAATGAAGGCTCAAATCACAATAACTTGGTCTCAAAATGTTGGCATTGGCCAAGTCCTCTTTGCATAGGGAATGTTGTCTAGTTCTAAGTCCAAAAGTTCATATTAAGCTCAACAGTCCACCCAACATTTTTAGGGTTTTTGTTATTTATTAAGTATTTTAATGTCCTAAAACCATAAACACAAACAAAATACACAAACAAATATATACAATCACAATATATGGCTAAAATGAGCAAAAATGAAAATGACATAAACATAAACAAGTTAAATGATATGTAAATGACAATAAATGGTAAATGACTTGAAATTAAATTGCATAAAATAAATGACTTGAAAATAAAGCAATATTAATAAGAATTAATCAAATGTTAGTCAAAGTTAATTATATGTTAGTGATATTTTGTTTTTCAATTGATTAAGTCATTCTTTGGAGAACACTCAATCATCTATTCACAAGCATGGATCCTTGAACCAAGACATCTTCCAAAGGAAGGAAAAAAGGTCAAGTTTCCACACAATACCATGAAATATGGGAGACTTACAATCTCACTTACTAGAATGTTATGCCTTTTAGGGTCAAATTTAGCTCTATGTTAAGCAATCGTAATTGGACTTATGTAGAAGTCACAATTATCTGAGGTCAGGCAATAAAAATTTAGGTGCTAATGCATGTTAGAGATTTGGTATGATAAACCAAACTCCTAAAATATACCACACACTAAAAGATAAGATCAAAATGGACGGACCTATCTCATCCATACTTGTATTGGTTCATCTAACACAAGGTTATTGATGAACCAATTAGCCTTATGATCTTGAGATTTCATTGGTCAATGAGAGGGATGGGAAAGAATAGGACGAAGATGAAGAGGGAGGGGAGATGAGAGAAACACAAATTGGTCATGGGAGGAATTTTATCAAATAAAAATCATTCATTCATTTTGGGAGATGAAATGTACATTTCATCAATCCCCTAAATCCAATTATTTTAATCCAACAAAAGTCAAATCAACCTTGACCAAGACCCAAACAAATAGTCAAACATCAAAAGACCATAAAAATGGCTCAACATAATTTTTACACAATTAATCAATTAAAAATGCATTTAAATTCAATTTATTTTGGTCAAAACCTAAAATCTCTTCAAAACACCAAATAAATAGCCAATAGATTTATCCTAGGTCAAACAAGGTCAAAGGACCTTAGAAAAAATATTTCATGATTTTTGAAAAGTCATAAGTATTTTTAAACAATTAAATATATGCATAAAAACAATTAATTCATGAAAAATATCAAAGTTAATCCAAAAAATAATTTTAATTCATAAAATGAAAGAGGAAAATATTTAAAGATTTTTGGTGAAAGTTCCATTTTTTTGGATCAAAATGAATTTAATATAAATTAAACAAAATAAGCTAATAAAAAAATTAAATAAGAAATTAAATAAAATGAGAAAAAACAAGGGCCATCAGATCCCCCTCGTTAATTGAGGTGGAAGATCTGATAGCCACACGCGTGTCATCCATGGTGCACCCTAGTCAACGCGTTGCAACAATGGTAATTAAAACCAATAGCCATGATTAAAACATTTCAAAGAAAAATAACAAAAACCACCAACCACCATGAAAATAAAAAACAAGGACATGGATTCAAAGAAAAAATGCTCAGGAGCTCGAATCTGGCCTCAATTTTCTCCAATTCCAAGTATATAAAAAGATACATGGATTTGAATTTTGAGGATCATGAACTGAGTTGCTTCGATTTGACCTCAAAGTAACTCAATATTGTTGCCTATGTTGGTAGAACTTCAGCCAACCAAAAATCATAAAGAATGGTGAAGAATTGAGAGAGAATCAAAGAGATGAAGTTTCTGAAAAATCACCTTCGAGTTGCTTCAAATTCACTTGATCTTGATCTGAATTTCCTTACTTTCTCTTCCTCTTGCTTGCAGTGACCAATTGAAATGAAAAGGGCAATGAATTCTCGGAGTTTGAATTTCCAAAACAGAAGATGAAACTCAACTAGATTTCTAATGAAAGAATTATGTGAAATTGAGGGTTTGGATTGTTCTGGAAAAGCTTGCGCAAGGTGTTGATGAAGTTCTGAGCTCATTGCACTTGTATTTATAGGGTTATCACATGTTTTTTGCACACTTCCATTTCAAATCCAAATTTATAAACTTCCTTCATGAGCTAGCATGGGCGTGTACAAATCCCAAAGAATCATTTAAAAAGGTCCAAAATCATGCATAGGTCATGCTGAAAGCAATGCATTAAACCATGCAATGTTGAAATGAGTTTGATCATGAAATCCTTCCAAATGGTACCATGCATTGCACCCATATGCAAGTCCTTCAATATTGATCCAAATGAGATGATTTTGGACTTTTTTGAAAGGTGACATCAAGGGGAACAACTACTATGTTGAGCACTTTTCCATTTTAAGCTTGGATCATGATGAATTTTGAGGTAGAAGTTTGGGAAATCAAACACATATGAAAATTTTCTAAGTACCAACTCAAATGTTCACTTCTTCCACCTTGAATAACTTTTGCTATGGACTTCAAATGGAAACTGTTCCATCATAAACATTGTAGATATTCAAAATTATTCAATTTGGTCACCAATTTGACCTCATTTTGATTTGGCATGAAGGAGTTATGCATTTTAGAAGTTGAGGAAAATCACTTGTTCAATGGTAATTGCCCAAAATGACCTATAATGTTTCCTCTTGGAACATGCATTTGAAAGTTGAATTTGAACTTCTTACAAACATAAAAGTTGAAGAGTACATCTTTAATTTGATAATGAAATTTTAATGGATATCATATCATGAAAATTGAGCAAGTTATGGTTCTTGTAAGTTGACCTCCTAACTAGGGTTCAGACAAAATGACCTATAATCCTTCACCACAAAAAAATAACTTTCCAAGCAAAACTAGCTCTAGGATTAAACATGAAAGTTGTTTGGAATGTCATAAGGAGTAACATTTCTCTTGTAATCATTTTCATATGACAAATATTGTAGGAGATAGGGTCTAAGGAACCCTAATTTTGACGAGTATACTTTCTCTAGTCAACCACCATGAACCATTTTGCTAGCTTGATATTCTCTTGACTTTTGGGACTCATGAAGGATCATATATGTGTAAGATGATGTAATATGAAGTATCATCTTGAAATATTTGATCAATTGATGAAGAAACTTGTTGAGGAAGTCACACAAGATACCCATATGAATTAGGGCTTCCAAGGCAAACAAGCTTCAAACTCTTGATGATTTCTTTATCAAACTGATATGTGAAGATCATGGAGACCCATATATGATGTCTAAAGTCAATGTGAACCATCTCTTGATTAGTATCCTTGCATTGAGGGTCTCAAACCCTAGACATGAGCTTGATGGAGCATAGGTGAGCAGACACACTACCTATAAAAAAGTTAAACTATACATTGACATATTTTTGGTATTTTGGTTAGTAAATAATGAAAAACAAAGTATGATATAATCAAATGTGCTTGGTGATCTCTCTTAATGAAAACCCAATGAATGAGGGGTAATAAGGATGCCAAGGTTTGATCCCAATGCTAATGCATATGATGATATATCATGAGGGATCTTAGGGTCAAAATTCGGGTCTTACAAGTTTGAAGCTTGTATATCAAGGAAGCCCTAATTCATCAGGGTATCTTGTGTGCCTTCCTCAACAAGTTTCTTCAAACATTTGGTCAAATATATCAAAGGATACTCCATTATACTTCATAATAAGCATATATGGTCCTCCATGATCCCCTAAGATTAAAGTAACTTAAAGTTTGCAAGTTGGTTCAAGGAGGTTGACTAGAAAAGTTAACAGGTCAAATCTAGGGTTCCTTAGACCTTATCTCCTATAATTTTTATCATGTGAAAATGATTCCAAGAGAAACATTACTCTTTATTACATTCCAAACAACTTTCATGTTGGCATCAAGAGCTAATTTGACTTGGAAATACATTTTTCTGGTGAAAGATTATAGGTCATTTTGTTTGTGCCCTAGATAGAAGGTCAACTTCCAAGAACCATAACTTCCTCAATTTTATGATATGAATATATTCCAAGTTTTATGATTAATTTCAATATGTGTTCTTAAATTTTGATTCTTTGAGAAAGGTCAAATTACACTTGCAAGGGCATGTGCCATTAGGAAACATTATAGGTCCATTTGGGTCCTTATCATTGAACAAGCAATTTTCCTCAACTTCTAAAATCCATAACTCCATCATGCTAGATCCAATTTGTGTTAAATTTGTTACCAAATGAAATATATTTGAAATATCTACAACTTTAGAGAAGGAACCAAAGTCATGTGAAGCTCATAGCAAAAGTTATTCAAAGTGGAAAAATGGGTCATTTGACTTTTAACTTAGAAAATTTTCAAGTATGTTTGATTCCTCCAACTTCAAGGCCAGAATTAATCATGTTCCAAGCTTCAAATGGAAAAATTTCCAACATAAAAGTTGTTCCCCGTGATGGTAGCTTTCCAAAGAGTCTAAGATCATTCCATTTGGATCAAAATTGAAGGGGTTGCATATAGTTTCTTTGCATGGCACAATTTGGAAAATTTTGAACTCAAATGTTAAACTACTTTGCATGGCTCCATGTTATGATCTCGACATATTTTGTGCACAAATTTGGAGTGGATTACATGATCATTTGGGCTTAAATACATGCACACGCACCCATGCACATCAATTACTATTTTTGGATTCAAATTTCAAATAGTGTGGAAATGAATTCATGAGCTTATAAATACATGTGCATTGCCTCAAATTCGAGGAGGACCCTTGCCCAACAATCCCATAGCCACCATTGAAATAATACCATGAGGATTTCATTGAAATCGAGCTTCCAGTTTGTCATACCCCGATTTTGGTCCTGAATTTTTGATGTTTGTTTGACATGCTTGGCCTAGTTTTGCTTTGGTTTCATATGAGGATTGGTTTTGATTCAAAGTCATGGTGTTGTGATTGTGGATACATCTATGTTCTGGATCATCTGAACAACCAAGGTTTCTTGTGTTTCAAGCCACTTTCTAGTCATGTTTTTTTTGGTTCATGGATACTATGCCAAAACCCCAACCTTATGGTCTTATTTCATGGTTTTGTTCATACACATTATCAATCAAGTTATTCAAGTCATGACTAAACCAATTGTGAAAACCACCGTCAAACCATTTTGTTAATCCATTTCAATTTATTTCAATTTTAAACCATTACATTTGATTCCATACAAAATTACACAAAAATTGACACTTTGACCAATTGTTGACTTTGGTCAACAGTTGACTTTTTGGTCAACTTTGACCAAAGTCAACTTGAATTCTTTTCTATCCTAAACCACCAATTGTCCAATCCTAGTCCTAATCCCATTTTACAACTCCATCTTGATCTTGTTTTGGCCATTTGCACAGGATCTTCAATGCCATCATGCCATGAACTAGGAGCCATAAACTACACACGTGAAGCATAAGCTAGTGCAACCAGCTTCATGCAATGTACCTGCTGCCAAACCAATTGAATGTCATAACCAAGTTGCAAAAAAAAAAAACATAAACCTGTGTCAAATTTAAACCAAACAAGGAGACAGTGCCATAAAATCAACCTGCATTGAGCCAGATGCAAACCACTTACAACACACCAACCACGTAGCTAATCTTGCATCATGGCCCTACTCAAACATTGCAGCTAACACCCTACAAAAATCTTGCCAAGTCTGCAGTGCCTGCAGCAGACCATAACCACATGACAAGGCCATACCGTTTCCAAGCCATTTGTGTTCAAAACCTACAAAGCCAATCATTCACATGTTCAAGAAAAAAAACAGTACACAATGTAATAGGTCACTCCTCAATCATACATCATGAACTACACATGGTCAAAATGGCTACACAATGCACTTCAAGGCCAAGGCTCCATGCTTTAACCAAGACAAAGGCTGCAATGAACCTGAAAGGATCAACAATACAAACTCCATCATTGAACGGTGACGAACACTCAACAAACCACCACAAATCCTGCTATACCAACCTGAATTCTTAACCTGCACCATTTTCCAAGGGTTGGAACACCAGCACATGACCTGTAAATCCATTCCTAACACAAAGCCCTGCATAATAATTCAGATCTACAGTTAACCAGCCGTTAATTCACTTAACATAAATTTATGGAAAGTTGTTTTAACATAACTCAACTAACAATTTAGCAAATTCAATCCAGCAAGACAGGGTCAGTTCAAGCTGAGAAGAAACTTCTTCTGAAGTTTATTTCCATGAGGAAGCACGACAATATCAATGCTTGTTGGTCTTCTCGCATCAGTTGGAAACAGTAAGGTTATAATTCTTGACGAGCCTGCAAGTGGAAGGGATCCATATTCAATGCAATTGACTTGGCAGTTAATAAAAAAAATCAAGAAGGACAGAATAATTTTGCTTACAACACATTCCATGGACGAAGCAGATGAACTAGGTGACCGGATAGCTATCATGGCCGATGGTTCTCTGAAATGCTGTGGAAGCTTCCTTTTCTTGAAGCATCATTATGGAGTTGGTTACGCTTTAACTCTCGGCAACCCAAGCTCATATAAATTTCCCAATTCAGAAAAGGCATATGCTGATGCAGTGAAAGCAGCAGGGCCAACTTTGGGACTTGCTCTACTTTCAACGAGTGAATATTTGATGGCTAGCTTTAATGAGTCCTACCAATCTAGGTTTGGGGCAATTGCGATGAATGGCCAAAACACTGATGGAAGCTTAGGCTACACTATATTACACAACTTTTCTTGTCAGCATGCTGCTCCCACCTTTATCAATTTGATGAATTCGGCAATTCTTAGGCTTGCTACTCATGACATGAATGCCACAATTCAGACACGCAACCACCCTCTACCAAAGCCCGAAGCAACACGGAAACCTGCATTTTCACAACAGAAGCAAAAATCAACGGCAGGTCGTGACATCTAAACCAATGCATCATCATAGCTACTAACATACCTGCTGTTAACAGCACCCATTCTGCAGCAAACTATCCTGCACTTCCATTCATCCACACACCAGTCAGTAGCGGCAAGGGTGCAGGGGTATTGGCATCACATCCAAATAACAGCATCAGGTCCCTAACATTTATGGTCTCAATCATGTTACCTACCTCATCGAGCAGAATAAAGCTCAGCTTGTCGTGATTGCCCATGACGTTGATCCAATTGAATTGGTTGTCTGGCTTCCAGCTTTGTGCAGGAAGATGGAATTTCCTTACTGTATTGTTAAGGGCAAGGCTCGCCTTGGAACTGTTGTCCATAAGAAAACTGCAGCTGTTTTGTGCTTGACAACGGTTAAAAATGAAGATAAAACGGAGTTTAGCAGGGTCCTTGAAGCAATCAAGGCTAACTTCAGTGACAAGTATGAAGAGTACAGGAAGAAGTGGGGTGGTGGAATCATAGGTTCCAAATCCCAAGTCAAAACCGGGATATAGCAGAAGCAGTACGCAAAGTCTCCATAGTACAGCACCTGAACCATTGGATTAAGGTTCAAGAGACCTGAGCTATCGCTGCATCACCAAAAAAAAAAACTGTTAGACAACATTTATTATTGCAACAAAGAGACAGTCTAAAACAAACCATTGGAGAGATGAATGTTGAGATGAAGCACTTGGAATATGAGATCAACAAACGGGAACACACTATTGCAGAGCATGAACAGGAGATAAGAAGTCTGATTTGTTAGGATCTCTTCTCTGATTCCAGGAGCAAAACCTTCCTGGTTTCTTGGTCTCTCTTTCTGGAGAGTTAGCGAATGAAGAAAAACCAGTTGATAGTCGCAAGTTGGCAGGTTTGATACTTAAAAATGCATTGGATGCCAAGGATGAAAACAGAAAGCGGGAATTGGTTCAGAGATGGTTGTCATTGGAGACCGCAGCAAAGGCCCAGGTTAAGGCATGCTTGCTGCAGACACTCTCTTCTCTTGTACTGGATGCACGGTCAACGGCAACTCAAGTTGTTGCTAAAATTGCGGGAATTGAGCTTCCTCATAAACAGTGGCCTGAGCTGATAGGATCACTTTTATCAAATATTCATCAAGTTCCAGCTCATGCCAAGCAAGCAACTTTGGAGACTCTCGGGTATTTGTGTGAGGAAGTCTCTCACGAGGTTGTTGAACAAGATCAAGTAAATAAAATTCTTACTGCTGTAGTTCAAGGTGTGAATTCATCTGAAAAGAACAATGATGTCAGACTTGCTGCTACTAGGGCATTATATAATGCTCTTGGAACTAAGCTTGAATTTGAAAGCATGCGTGTTGGCCAAGCTGTTCCATCAAATTTTGTTCTTGCAATTGAGAAAGCTGCCAACTCATGTGCATTAATTGGACATCCAGTTGAAAATCTCCGAGTTGTCTTGACAGATGGTGCTGCTCATGTTGTTGATTCCAGTAAATTTGCCTTTAAAATGGCTTTTGTCTATGCTTTTAGACAGTGTTACACAGCTTCCAGACCGGTTATATTAGAACCTGTTATCAAACCAGGACAGGTGTTATTCCAAAGACTGACCCAATGCTAATTGACTGACCACAACCTAGTAACATACCTGGGGGAATACTGCTGTGTAAAACCAGACCAAAGTTGAACTTAGGCGAGTGGAAATGCATGGATAAGGTTTGCTGCAGAATTGAGCAACATTAAACCTACAACAAAACCATCTGCCACAATTTCATTCATCATTCTTCAACCACTAACTTTAGCCATAACAATTCAAAGAAAACCAAAGCACAAGCACACTTACCATTTCAGCAGATTACTTTTGATCTGATAACCTCATCTCCTAATTCCAATTTATCATGTCACCTACTGCAGCCAGTCTATGCATTAAAACCATCACTCTTCAAAATATCCATTATCCCAAGTCAAACCAAGCTCACCATTTTTTACTGCGGTAAAAAGGCACACATTAATCAGTCAATTTGCAAAACCTACAGTGCAAAACCATTAACCAACAGTCAGAGGGCAAAGTCCAAAAACATCCCAAATTGGTATGAGGTCAAAGCAGAGAGGAAAGTTTGTGAAGGATACCTTTTCTTGAAGCTAACATGGATAGGGCAATTCAATTTCTGTGCATCCAAAGTGCTTTGCAGAGTTGCTTTTGAACACAAGGGCACCAATTTGTAACCCTAATTCACAGAATATAAATAGGGAGAATGAATCAGTAACCAAAAAAAACCTAGAGGCAGAAAAGAGACCAAAGAAAAACCCTAGAGAACAACAAAGAACTGAGAGGCAAAAATCAAAAGAGAAAAAACCCTAATTTCTAAAGGTTGGAGGAGCGGCCACTGTTCACGGAAAAGCTAGAGGCGGAAATCTGAGGAAGGAAAAAGACCTAGAACCGTTTACCTGGAGGCCGGCGTCTATACGTTCTTCACCGCCACCACCACCACGACACTTTGTAAGTATTTCTCTTTCTTTCTTTTTTATCTTTCTCATGTGCTTGCTGTCGAAAATATTGTGAGAGTTGAGAGTGATTGAGAGGGGTTTGTTGAGAGCGAGAGAGGGATTCGTGTGAGAGATGGAAAGATGCCATTGTTGCTGAAGGTTTGAGCTCGTGTGAGAGAGACGAGCTTCTGTTTCCATTTTCCTTTTTTTTCTTTTTATTTATTTCTTTTATTATTTGATCTTATTTCATTTTTAATAAAAAATCAGAAAAGTGTTTATGCTTTTATTTTCTTTTATTATTATTATTTACTTTTTATTTATTTAGTTTATTTTTGTTTTTTTTAACAGAGATAAAAAACCCACAAAAATATTTATTTTTGTTCTTTTTAATAAAAAAATCAGAAAAGTGTTTATGCTTTTATTTTCTTTTATTATTATTATTTATTTTTATTTTATTTAGTTTATTTTTGTTTTTTAACAGAGATAAAAAACCCACAAAAATATTTATTTTGTTCTTTTTAATAAAAAATCAGAAAATGTAAAAATGTTTATTTTGTTTTTTTTTTTTATTTTGTTTTAAATCTGTTAGTCTGGTTCATATAGTTAACATAGTATCTTAGTAATAGATAGTGATGAGTGGCCTAGTGGAGAAGGGCAGTGTTCATATTCTTGAGTGGGGTGGGTTCAATACTCATGTGGGGCTGTTTTTGGCATTTTATTTCTTTTTGTTTTTTTATTTGATTGTATCTTCCTTTAGCATTTTTTATGTTGATTAATATCTTTTTATGTTTATTATAATTTCATTTGTTAATAATGCATAGTTATTGTATTTGAATTTAGTTCAAAAAACCATTTTTTTAAACTATAAAAACCATACTTTCTCGATTTAATATCGAGCCCTTTTTTTTTTTTTTTTTCACACCCTCGTAAGTCGATTGCTTTTTAAGCATCGCCGTCGACCTCACGTAGCTTACTCTTGGGCTTTCTTACAATGAGCCGGTTCCTTTGCACTTACACTCATACATTGTTTAATGCTTTATTATTTCATTATTTGATTCGATTATATATTTGTTTATACCTTACTTGTTTGATTAACTGAGGCCTACTTGTATGGTGTATGAGGCATATATTTATATTGTTTTGATTGCCATGACAACCCCCATTCATAACAAATGTACCCCTCTCCCATGAAATGTATAATATTTATTCTTTCATTCTTTATTCATCTGTTAATACAAGAATTAAAATGAACATCCGATAACCATTTCAAAACAAGACCAAAACCTCGATCCAACGTCGAGTAATCTTTTCTCAAAACCTAACAGAACCAGCACGTATTCCTCCACCCTTTTGTAAGTCGATTGCTTTATGCATCGCCATCAACCTTGTAAGTCGATTGCTTCATGCATCGCCATCTACCCTTATCCCTAACACTTCTCCTTGCTCCATTCGTCGATTCTTGTTCCGATTAGGTAGCACCCATTAGATAGAACCCTTTGCATGATAACATAGGTAGAATTCCCATATTCTTCGCATGCTAACATTAGGTAGATATTCCCATTTGTAAATCCTAACACTTAAGTACACGTTGCATGACAACTTTAGGGCAGAGCTTCCCCACTTCTAGACTTTCCCGAGCGTCTCCGATCCTGTGGCATGTAGTCCGTTCTATTGCAAAGAGGTAACTGCCTAAGACTCGATTCAGCGAGCTGCGACACCTACTGCTAGGACGTGAACACATCGCCCACTCTCCTTTGACACAACTGGTGTCCTCCTTTGTAAGTCCATGTTCAGATGGCAACCCCTATGTAGGGGAACTACATCGCCCTGATCCTTGTTCCAGACGAGGTATGTAGGCAGGTGGTCGTGCGAGACCACTCCGGGCACCTTTCTTTTTCTTTTTGTGTGTGTTTTGGTTCGGATGCTGATGTAAGTCCAGTGATTGGCAGTCGGGCTCCACGTTTGCCCCTTTGTGTGTGTTTGGTTCGGATGCTGATGTAAGTCCAGTGATTGGCATTCAGGCTCCACGTTTGCCTGTGTTTGTTTGTGTGCGTGTGGCCGAACTACGGCAACTCTGATTCTCATGTTCAGATGAGATACGTAGGCACAAGATGCGATGTCTTGCCGAGTTTGACTAACAACTAACAACTAATCCTTGTTTGCTTTCGCCTTTGTTGCGATCCTTTCTCTCGCCCTCGTTGCGATCGAGACATTCCCTTTCTCTTGCCCTAGTTGCAATCGAGACCCTTTTGCTCCCGTAGTTAGCCGAACTACGTTTTGCTCTGATTCTCATTCCCGATGAGATACGTAGGCATAAGACGCGACGTCTTAGCGAGCACACATCTCCTTAACCCTTAGGTAGCCGAGCTACGAAGACTCTGATTCTCATATTCAGATGAGATACGTATGCAGTGGATGCAACATCCGTGCGAGTCATTTCTTTGACCCCTTTCTTTTAGTAAATAGTACATTAGATAAACATACACCCTTTAGACAAGAAACAACAAGAGTGGATCCCGTAGAGTACTACGGATGCGTAGGGGTGCTAATACCTTCCCTTCGCATAATCGACTCCCGAACCCAAGATTTGGTTGCGAGACCTTGTCTTTTCCTTTCCTTTCTCCAGGTTTACTTCGAGCGTTTCCTTTCCCTCCTTTGGGATAAATAACGCACGGTGGCGACTCTTCTGTCATTTCTTTCTCGCCGGTTGTTTTTTCGCACCCACCGTATTTTTCGGGTTGCGACAGCTGGCGACTCTGCTGGGGACAATAGTTTCCCTAAGCGAGTCCCTCCTAGCTTTTGTAGGTTTCTTGTTTGTTGGGTGTTTATTCTTTTGTACAGTTATTTATTTTCCGTATTTACCTGCTTTACCTTATTGCATTCATGTACATATGCTTGCTGTATCTGTGAGTTATTTGTTTGTTGGGTTGGGACTGTTCTATGAGAGATAAGCCCACTACCCAGGCTTGAGTGTACACATAGGTGCTAGAGTGGATAGTCATGAGGCTTGCGTGGTATGTTGCTACGTTAAGTCGTTCATGAGACCCACATTCCAGACGAGGTTTCTTTTGGATATATTCTGTCCTATGGGTGTTCCATAACGACAGATATTCCTTTAGAAATCATCGACTCTGGTGACCATTTCCCGAGAACTCAGTCGAGGCCTCTCCTCCGAGACGTGATTATGTTAGCTCTGGTGGGCGCATTCTCGCTGATCAATCCGAGGACCCCGAGACTGGGAACTTGCTTTAGGATGTCCTGTTGAGGGGAGTCAGTAGAGGTCTTTTATCCCGTAATAATGCCAAACCTTCAGTGGTAAACGTATTATTCTCGACTGAAGGGCTAAAATTGACAAACTTCTGTTCTTAGAACCTACCAGTGAGGGGCGGGCTAAATTCAGGAAACCTTAACCTCCAACCAACCCGGTTTTCTGGAGCAGAGTTTTGATATTATATTCCTCAGTGGGTTTCTCTTCAGACAGTGCAACCCGACAGATGTTCGAGCGGATACAGCAGTTCTGATCACCATGTCACTGCATTGCATCACATCATTTTGCATTCATATCAATTAACACATGTTTATCCATTTCTAGGGGGTTTACATCTTCTTCTTGATTCCGGTCGGGGTTTTCTGGTTCTCCTGAGATGGATATTGGCAGAAAGAGACACGTCGCTTACAAGTTTCCAGTGGTTTGTTTGGAGCCTATTCAACAACTGATGAAGTCAATGGATCACGATTCTCTAGAAGGATTCCGGAAAGATTACGGTTTGATTCTAAGCTTCGTCACGGTTCTCTCCAAAGATCAACACGATGCTCTCTTTACACTGCTGCAGTTCTATGACCCTCCATTGAGGTGTTTCACATTCCCGGATTATATTTTGGTCCCTACTTTGGAGGAGATTTCCAGTTTTCTCAGAGTTCCTATTAAGTCACAGTTGTTATTCTACAGTTCTGAGCTTCTACCCGATCTCAGCATGGTTGCTTCGGCCACATATTTGGGGAAATCAGTCTTGAAGGCTAATATGTGTCAGAAGGGAGGAGTCAGCGGTTTTCATTTGAGTTTCTTACTGGGAGAGGCAAAGAAGAAGCTTGAAGATGGTGACCAGAGGGGTTTCAATGCTGTGTTGGCTCTTTGTGTGTATGGGATTGTCCTGTTCCCTAATGTTGCAAAATTTGTGGACATAGACGCAATACGCCTTTTTGTGTTGGGTAATCCAGTGCCGACCTTGTTGGGAGATTTCTTTCATTCGGTGCACCACAGGAATGAGAATAGAAAAGGAGGATTGTTGAATTGTTGTGCGCCTTTGTTTTATAAGTGGTTCAGTTCTCACCTACCCAAATCAGGAGCGTTCGTTGATGTCGAGGACTCGTTGAGTTGGTCGAAGAGATTGATGGGGTTGAGGGCTGAAGATATTGCTTGGTGGTCTGACAGGAGTTTGCTGCGGGCAGATATTATTCACAGTTGTGGGAATTTCCCAAATGTACCGTTGGTAGGAAGAAGAGGAGGAATCAACTATAATCCTTCTCTAGCAGTCAGACAGTTTGGATATGCTTTAAGAACTCCGCCTTTGGAAAAGGATGTGGAAGAATCACTGTTTTTCCATTCTTCGCCTGATTTGACTGTATCCCGTAAGGCAGCTGAGGCCTGGCTCAAGGTGATCAAGAGAGGAAGAGTTGTGCTTGGAAAAGGAGATTGTAGGACTTATCCTCTGTATGAAGAGTGGCTTCAAGGAAGAGTTGAAGAGTTTGGTCTGCCGTTTCCTATAGAAGAACCTTTGTATCCACCGACTCCTGCGCAGTCAACAATGGTGAGTCGAGAGGAGTATGACAAATTGAAGAAAGCCATGGAGGAGCTTCAAATTGAAAACTCGGAGTTGAGTGGGAAATTGCAAGACTATATGCGTCAATTCCATGAGGCAGAATATCAGAAAGGGGAAGCCGTCAGATTGCAAGGGAAGCAGAAGGGAAATTAGCTGTGGAGGTGGACTTCTTCAGGAAGACAGACAAGGCCTTGGGATCATCCAGTTCTGAGTTGAAGCGAGTCAAGCAACAATTAATGGATGCTCATGGTAAATTAGCTGGGTGGCAAGAGCGATGGGATGCATTTTCAACTTCTCGGAAGGCAAAGGAGGAGGAGATGGTGACCGAACTGACTGGCCAGATGGAGAAATTGAAGACTTTGTTGAAAGAGAAGAACCATGAGCTTCTGTGTGCCCGTTCTACCAATGGTTACATCACCGATCAACTCAATGAGGCTCGAGGACAGATTGAAGAACTTAAGGTGTTGGCAGGTTTGAAGAAGTCCAGACTTGAAGAGGTATTCGGAGAAGATGATGGGAATTACTACAGAGAACACATCAACAAGTTGGATGGGGTTATTCACCAAAGAAATCTGCTTATCCGGCGTTTGATAGAATTCCCAGATCATCCTGACACGATAGCATTACTGGCTGAAGTGAGGAGCAGTCCTTATGGTTTGTACACAGGAGGCTGAGTCCTGATTCTTGTTCCTCCCTTTACTTATTGCTTTGTTGTTGTGTAGTGATGATCCACAGGCTTGTTGTGGAGATCCTCTTTTGATGTACTATTGGCTAAGACCATTCTCTTTGAATTTATCTGTATGAACACCTTCTCCCTATTGCATCTTGATCTCCGAAGTTTATGGCTCGATTTTCTCGTGAGACTGGAATCAAGGGGGTAGAATACCTTTTTGAAGTGATAAACATGTCATTGCATTAACATTTCATTCTTGCATATTCTTGCATAACAGGTGTCGCCGCGGTGTTCTCATATTATTTGGTGTTCCATCAGCAGGATAGCCGATTCAGGAGTTCACCGGTACGGTACCCGCAGAAACCAGCAAAGAGCAATGGAGAATCTACAAGCAGAGCTCGCAGAGATGAGGGTCCGCATGAACCAGTTCATGGACGTGGTCCAGGGAGTAGCGCAGGGACAGCAAGAGATTAGACAAATGATACAAAGGAATCCTGCAACTACCCAACCAGAGGTTGTGACTGATCCTCCAGTTGGAGAGGTTAATGGACCGGGGCTATCCCAATTCCACATAACAATCCTGATCAACAACCCATCCACGATGATCAAGATGATCAGTTCTTGCTGCCGGAAGACTTTGGCATGGGCCATGGCATGGATCCCATGTTCAGGAGATTAGAGGAGAGGCTGAAGGCGGTAGAAGGACAAAACCCTCTGGGGGTAGATGTTTCTGACTTGGGATTGGTCCCAGGCGTGAGGGTCCCACCAAAGTTCAAAGTCCCAATCTTCGACAAGTACAATGGTAGTTCTTGCCCGAAGACCCACGTGCAAGCCTACTTCCGGAAGATGGTTGCGTACTCTGATGACGAGAAGCTACTCATGTATTTCTTCCAGGACAGCCTAGCTGGGGCATCCCTGGAATGGTACATGAGATTGGATAGAGCCCATATCCGTTGCTGGAGGGATTTGGCAGAGGCTTTTGTGAAGCAATACCAGTATAATGCAGACATGGCCCCAGATAGAACTCAACTCCAGAACTTGTCCCTTAAAAGCAATGAGTGCTTCAGGGAATACGCTCAACGCTGGAGGGAGACAGCTTCCCGTGTTCAACCTCCCATGTTGGAAAAGGAGATGGCCAACATGTTCATGAATACGTTGCCTGGACCTTACCTTGAGCGTCTGGTGGGGTGCAATGCCTCTAACTTTGCTGATGTGGTCTCTACGGGAGAGAGGGTAGAGAATTACCTGAAGACCTACAAGAGCTACAATGGAGGTGGATCTTCATCTGGGGTAAAGAAGCCATTTATGGGAGGACAGAAGCAGAAGGAAGGGGGTGTGAATTCTGCGTCTTCATATCAAAACAGGAGGAATAATTTTCAAAACTATCATCAGCAACCGTATGTTGCGGCTGTGACTATTCCGGCTGCAGCACCACTACAACAACAACAACAACCACAGCGTCAACAGAATCAATACCAACAACAGCAACCACAACGTCAGCAAGCTCAGTATCAACAACAACAACAACCAGGTAACAGACCCACCTATCAACAGAGGCAGAGGATGATGGACCGGCGTTTCGACACTCTTCCAATGTCGTGCGCTCAACTGCTTGCCAATCTTCAACAGCTACAACTGGTGCAGCTACGCACTCTGGCCCCTCCTGTTGGTAGACTTCCGGTGGGTTACGATGCCAACGCTAGGTGTAGCTTCCACTCTGGGGCACCTGGCCACAATATTGAGAACTGCAAAGCTTTTAAGCACGTAGTTCAGGACCTGATTGATTCAAAGGCTATCAGCCTTGCACCGGCTCCAAATGTCGTCAATAATCCCATGCCACAGCATGGTGGTGCAAACGTTAATATGCTGGAGGGAGAAGCCGAGTCTGTTAAGGATGTGTTGAGGTTGAAGACCCCGTTGTGGGAAATTAAGGAATGCTTGTTGAAGGCCGATGTTTTCCCCGGTTGTGGGAAAGATTGTTTGGATTGCGCTACGCAGGGGAAGGGTTGCTTGAAACTGCAACAGGGTATCCAGGTTTTGCTTGACAATGGTACCCTCCAAGTTGAAGACTTGTCTGTCAAAGAATTTGCTGAAGGGGTAGTTGAAAAGGTGTTTGAAAACGCTGTTGAAGAATTCACAGATGTTGTTCCTGCTGATTGTGTATTTCCCATTGATGTATTTAATTTTCCAAATGTTGTTGATGATATACCAAACAATGTGCCTGATTTTGATGTAACTGAACTTGATTCCGGTATTCCAGATGTTTTTGTTTCAATGAATGAGGCTCCCGAGTATGACTATGATGTCGCTACTATCACCATCTTTTACCCGACTAATCAGATCAGTGTGCCAGAAGCACAACCAGTGCCACTAGTGCGACCGGCCGCTATGACAATCACAACCCCTGGTCCTTTACCTTTCACAAGTGAAAGGGCCATTCCGTGGCATTATGGGGGGAGTGTATACACACACGATCATGGGGTGGAACGACCTTTGAAGGTAGAAGAGGGTCGAAAGTCTGAACTCGAAGTTGAAGGTCCTGCAGTGGATAATGTTGGTGGAATCGGGCGATTCACCAGGAGTGGCAGACTGTTCTCACCACCCGTTACCCAAGATGATAATGTTGATGCTGCGGCGAAAGCCAAGGGCAAGCAAGTTGTAAATGAGGGTACCTCTGCACCCCAAGCCGGCTCTGAGCCCACTTTTGCGAAGGATGTGGACGAGCTTCTGAGAATCATAAAGAAAAGCGATTACAAGGTAGTCGATCAGTTGATTCAGACTCCGTCTAAGATATCCATTCTCTCACTCCTGTTGTGTTCAGAGGCACACAGGGAGGCACTTCTGAAGGTCCTTAATGCTGCATACGTGCCTCAGGAGATCTCAGTAAACCAGCTAGAAGGGATCATTGCAAATGTTCATGCGAGCAATGGGTTGGGCTTTACTGATTCTGACTTAACACCAGCTGGACGCAACCATAACAAGGCTTTGCATATCTCAATGGAATGCAAGGACACCGTGTTATCTCATGTTCTGGTGGATACAGGTTCCTCTCTCAATGTGCTACCCAAGAGAGCCCTGTCAAGGTTGGAAGTAGAAGGTTTGATCTTGAAACCTTCCGATCTCATGGTGAGAGCCTTCGATGGTTCTAAGAGGTCGGTGTTTGGAGAGGTAGAATTGCCAATTCAGATTGGATCACAAACCTTCAACACCGTATTCTATGTGATGGATATCAGTCCCTCGTACAGTTGCCTTCTGGGTCGTCCTTGGATCCACAATGCTGGGGCAGTCTCTTCAACACTACATCAGAAAATTAATTCCCGGTCAATGGAAGAATTATCACTGTCTGTGGTGAGGAGACATACTGGTAAGTAACCTGTCTACCTTCAAGTATATAGAGGTGGAAGGTGAAATTCAAGAGACTCTCTGTCAGGCCTTTGAGTCAGTTCAGATCAAGGATGCAGCTCCGTTAGAAGAGTTTAAAGCAGGCGCCCTATCTCATCTTTCAAGCAGGCGCGAGCTTTGGTGGATTCAGGTATTGCTCCCGGTTGGGGACGTCTGTTGGAGTTACCGATGAAAGACGACAAGTTCGGGATTGGGTATCAACCAGCGCTGACTTCTACAACTTCAGCACTTCAGACTCGTCAGGGGCCGATTACTTTCTCCAGTGCTGGCGTCATCCAATATGGCCAGATCTCTGCAATCAACGATGAAGATGGGGATAGTGATTGCGACATCGACAACTGGGTGCGTCCGAGGATCCCGGGTGAAGTCATCAACAATTGGTCTTCCGAGGAAATTGTCCAAGTCACTCTTCTAGAGGAGTAATTTTTCTTTGTTTATTCATGCATGTCCAAGTCTTACGTTCCGCCCAGGGCGTAATGACTCATTGTAGGGCTCATCTATGTGACACTTGCATTTTTTATCAAAATAAAGGACGTCTTTTTGCATTCAAATATTTCGTTCCCTGTCTTTCTATTTTTACAGTTTTCAAAATTTCAAAAGATAAAAAATATTTGGCAATGACTTTGTTTAGTTTTCACTCACTGTTCACACTCATAAGCACATACCATCACTCATGCAGATGCACATCACCGGATCCTATTGATAACGGTTCTGCTATGGCTCGCTTCGACTTCGAAAATCCAATCTTCCAAGCTGAAGAAGAGGTTGATGAAGACTGTGAACTCCCTGAAGAACTTGCCAGGCTGCTAAAACAGGAGGAAAGGGTCATTCAACCGCATCAAGAGTCTACTGAAGTGATTAATCTTGGCACCGAGGACGTCAAGAAAGAAATCAAGATAGGGGCTGCTTTGGAAGATGATGTGAAGAAGGGGTTGATTGAACTGTTGCAGGAGTATGTTGACGTCTTCGCTTGGTCTTATCAGGATATGCCAGGGCTTGACACAGACATTGTGGTACACCGCTTGCCTCTCAAAGAAGGTTGTCCTCCGGTCAAGCAGAAGCTCAGAAGAACAAGACCAGAGATGGCTGTCAAGATAAAGGAAGAAGTGCAGAAACAGTTGGATGCAGGGTTCCTAGCGGTTACCAATTATCCGCCATGGGTCGCAAACATCGTTCCAGTACCTAAGAAGGATGGAAAGGTACGGATGTGTGTCGACTACCGGGATCTGAACAGAGCTAGCCCTAAGGATGATTTCCCATTACCTCACATCGACGTTTTGGTGGATAACACAGCTCAGTTCTCGGTATTCTCCTTCATGGATGGCTTTTCTGGCTATAACCAAATCAAGATGGCACCAGAAGACATGGAGAAGACAACTTTCATAACCCCGTGGGGCACCTTCTGCTACAAGGTGATGCCGTTTGGTCTGAAAAACGCTGGGGCAACATATCAACGAGCTATGGTGACTCTATTCCATGATATGATTCATCATGAAATCGAGGTTTATGTGGACGATATGATTGCCAAATCTCAGACAGAAGAAGAACATTTGGTGAATCTGCAGAAATTGTTTGAACGGTTAAGGAAATTCAGGCTGAGGCTTAATCCGAACAAGTGCACTTTCGGGGTGAGATCTGGAAAGCTACTGGGTTTTATTGTTAGTGGAAAAGGGATTGAGGTGGATCCTGACAAAGTGAAAGCAATACAAGAAATGCCTGAGCCAAGAACAGAGAAGCAAGTCCGTGGTTTCTTAGGAGGTTGAACTACATTGCAAGGTTCATCTCTCACCTAACAGCCACGTGTGAGCCAATTTTCAAATTGTTGAGGAAAGATCAGGCTATCAGGTGGAACGACGATTGTCAAAGGGCTTTTGAAAAGATAAAAGAGTATTTGCAGAATCCTCCTATCCTTATGCCTCCAGTCCCAGGGAGACCGCTGATTATGTACTTGACAGTACTTGACAATTCTATGGGTTGTGTTCTCGGTCAACACGACGAGACAGGTAGGAAAGAACATGCCATCTACTACTTGAGTAAGAAGTTCACAGATTGCGAGTCGAGATACTCAATGCTTGAGAAGACATGTTGTGCACTTGCATGGGCTGCTAAGCGATTGAGACAATACATGCTGACTCACACAACCTTACTGATCTCCAAGATGGATCCAGTCAAGTATATATTCGAGAAGCCAGCTCTCACCGGAAGGGTTGCTCGTTGGCAAATGGTACTAACAGAGTATGATATCCAGTATACATCCCAAAAAGCCATCAAGGGGAGTATTCTGTCAGACTATCTTGCTCAACAACCGATTGAAGATTACGAGCCGATGAAGTTTGATTTTCCAGATGAAGATATCATGTTCCTCAAGATGAAAGACTGCGAAGAGCCAGTTGTTGAGGAGGGACCTGATCCAGATGAAAAGTGGACTTTAATGTTCGATGGGGCCGTCAACGCCAGAGGAAGTGGAATTGGTGCTGTCATTACAACTCCGAAAGGTGCCCACATGCCTTTCACCGCTCGTCTGACTTTCGAGTGCACCAATAATGAAGCTGAGTACGAGGCCTGTATCTTGGGTATTGAGCAAGCCATTGATTTGAGAATCAAGACTCTGGACATCTTCGGAGATTCAGCTCTAGTGATCAATCAAGTGAATGGTGATTGGAATACTCTCCAGCCTACTCTGGTCCCCTACAGAGATTACACGAGAAGACTGTTGACTTTCTTCACAACAGTAAAGCTGTATCATATACCTCGTGACGAGAACCAGATGGCAGATGCTCTTGCTACTCTATCCTCCATGATCAAGGTGGTTCGGTGGAACCATGCTCCCAGGATCGATGTAATGCGCCTTGACAGGGCCGCGTATGTGTTTGCTGCTGAACTGGTAGTTGATGATAAGCCCTGGTATCACGACATCAAATGCTTTCTGAAGAATCAAGAGTACCCTGCAGGGGCATCCAACAATGACAAAAAGACTTTGAGAAGATTGGCAGGCAGTTTCTTCTTGAACAAAGACGATGTGATGTATAAGAGGAACTTCGACATGGTTTTGCTCAGATGCGTGGACAGACACGAAGCGGACATGTTAATGCAGGAAGTTCATGAAGGCTCCTTCGGTACTCACGCCGGCGGACATGCAATGGCTAAGAAATTGTTGAGAGCGGGTTATTATTGGATGACCATGGAATCAGATTGTTTCAAATATGCGCGGAAGTGTCATAAATGCCAGATTTATGCTGATAAGGTGCATGTACCGCCGAATCCTCTGAATGTGATGTCTTCGCCGTGGCCGTTTGCTATGTGGGGCATTGACATGATTGGAAAGATTGAGCCGACTGCTTCCAATGGGCATCGCTTCATCCTTGTTGCCATCGACTATTTCACCAAGTGGGTCGAAGCAGCGTCATTCGCGAATGTCACCAGACATGTGGTTGCCCGTTTCATCAAGAAAGAAATCATTTGTCGTTATGGGATTCCTGAAAGAATCATTACTGATAATGGTTCCAATCTCAATAACAAAATGATGAAGGAGTTGTGCCAGAATTTCAACATTCAGCATCACAACTCTTCCCCTTACCGCCCTAAGATGAACGGTGCTGTTGAAGCGGCAAATAAGAACATAAAGAAGATTGTGCAGAAGATGGTCGTTACGTACAGAGATTGGCATGAGATGCTACCCTTCGCCTTGCATGGGTACCGCACTTCAGTACGTACATCGACCGGGGCAACCCCTTACTCCCTTGTGTATGGTATGGAAGCAGTCCTACCTGTTGAAGTGGAGATTCCTTCTCTAAGAGTCCTGTTGGATGTCAAGCTAGACGAAGCTGAATGGATTCGGACAAGGTTCAACGAGTTGAGTCTTATCGAAGAGAAGCGAATGGCAGCCATTTGTCATGGGCAGTTGTATCAGAGTCGGATGAAGAGAGCCTTTGATCAGAAAGTGCGTCCTCGTTGTTTCCAAGTCGGAGATTTAGTGTTGAAAAGGATCCTTCCTCCTCAGACAGATCACAGGGGCAAGTGGACTCCTAACTATGAGGGACCTTATGTTGTCACCAAGGTTTTTGATGGAGGGGCCTTAATGCTTGCAACGATGGATGGTGAAGACTTCACTTCCCCGATAAACTCAGACGCAGTTAAAAAATACTTCGCATAAAATAGACCCGCTGGACAGTAAAAGGAACAGTCCAGGCAAAAATGGGCATCCCGACGAACCAAGAAAATGAAAAAGGTTCGGGCAAAAATTAGGGATTAAAAATAAAAAAAGATAGTACACCCGGTAAGTTGAAAACCTGAAAAGGCAACTTAGGCAAAAATGGGTATCCCGGTGGATTGAAAACCCGAAAGGGCGATCCAGGCAAAAGTTAGGGATTAAGCGAATGACTGCGTTCTGAGTTAGTTCTGAATCTCATCTTGTGTCGATGACTGGAAACTTTCAGAAGGGTAGGAAACAGTCCAATCACCTTTTTCAGAAGGCTGATCATCTGGAGGATCTTGAAGACGAGCAAGTCATAGCAGAATTGGAACCCAATAGAAATCCATTTCACATTGCCATTAGATTAATTTCTGTTTTTTTTATCTTCTAAGCGATTACCTCTTTCCAGGGATTGCTTCCTGATGTAAACGCCTATTCAGAGGCCATTCAATCAATAAAATCATGTTATTCAGTATATCTCTGTGTTCATTTTCATCTTACTGTTTTGTTTGCAAAAATGACGTCCGAATTTTTGATAAACATTGCATCATGACACATAAGGGCTTTACAGGTACATGCTTAATAAACATTTAAAATTGCTGTAAATTTTTAAGTGCTTTGGATCGTCTATTCAGAACCGGTACACTCGGGGCATTTCTTTTAAAGATTCCCAGCAGGTTCTCACTACGGTGCTTCCCAAGCATGTGTTTCAGACTATACACTCCCCAGCGGAGTTAACAGTGCCAGACTGTATATCCCCAACGAAGTTGACAGTACCAGACTGTAGCTTCCCAGCAGAAGCAGCTGTTCCTCAGAGTTCGATGCCAGATCGATGTTTTCAATCCCAGATCGGTGATCTCTTTCCTGGAAGCATAACCTCGGTACCGTATCGGTGTTTGCCTCCCCCTGCTAAGTCATCTCCCGTAGATTATGGTTGCCAGAACCACTATTGATTCCCCAACAACAGGTTTACAGCGCCGTTCTCTCCCCAGTCAGAGCCTCGGTATCTCGCCATTACTAGAACACCGCGCGGCCGGTCATCTCCCCACATAGTTCATTATGCTGTGCATCTCCAACAGTAGTGCCAGGGTCCGGAAGATTATCATCATTTCCCCAACGGGATTCCTTGCTTCAGCTTGGCATTTTCCCCAGCATTTCGCATCCCTGCATGTAGAATCATATTGCATTGCATCCTCCCAAATCGCGTAGCACTTCCGTTTTCACGGAGCATTACGCCATCGTAAAATTCAAACATACGCATGCAAGCATAAAACATTCTCGGCATTCCAAGTGACAAGCCAGAAGTTTGTTTCCAGTGCTCAGACTGAAGTTTGTTCATGACTTATTATCCCCAAGCGGATCGGGTTTGGAGAAAATCATCCCCAGCAAGGTTTGTCCTTCCCCAGCAGGGTGGAAGTTGACAGCAAGGTTTGTCTTTCCCCAGCAGGGTGGAAGTCGACATGGTTATAAGATCCTCAGCACAGTTCCTGGAGTTCCCCGGTGTTGTCTCTGGAGGAGACGTGTGTTTATGCATTCATCATTTAGATAAGCATAGCATATCGCATCATTAGTGCATAGCATTTCCATGATCATGGGGCATTGTGTAAAAAAAAAAAAAAAAAAAAACTCATGCATCAACATTGCAAACATATCCATTAGCCCTAGGCCGTGGTGACCAGCCGAGATTGGGTTGTTGGAAAGAGTTTAGCATCGCACCATTGGATCGGCTTCAGAATTGGGTTCATCAGCATGGTTGAGAAGTTGATGTTTTCCCAGCAAGTGACTCCTTAGTCGAGTGGGTATCCCCAGCAGTGTTACTCCCCAATTGTTAGCAACTTGCCAACTTGGGTCTGTTTCCCTAGCGGATGTGGGTGTGTCTGATCTCTCCATGTAGAGTCTACCCCTTAAGCAGAAAGTGTCTACCATTTCCTTCTGCGCTCCCCACTGAGTTATATCCTCGTGGATGACGGTTGTTTCCGTTCCCTCCCTAACGGGATGGGTTTTCCCTATTGAGTTCTTTCCTCATTAGGATGAGTCCTGTTTCAGTCTGCCTTTTTGGATCGATCCTAAATTGGCTTCCTGTTGGCTGTCTCCCGTGCTTCCCTGGGGCATAAATGAATGGTTGCTCACTAACCGGCACTCATTCATCTCATCCTTAGCGGAATTTTTGGCTTCTACCTACAAACCGGTAGTTGTAAGTCCTATCTTTGTGGTTTTCTACTAGTTGGTAGTTGTAAAATCCCACTTTCATCCCTAGCAGAGTTAACCCTTTGTGCTCATCCTGGTCGATGACTGGTTGCTTTTCTGTGGTTTTCTGCCTACAAACCGGTAGATGTAATCCCCTCTTTGTGGTATTGATAGTCTTATCCCCTTTGGATACTTGCTTTGATCAAGCAGTATTATCCCCATTGGGTCTTCCCCTTTCTTTTGGGTATTTGCTCCAAGTCAGCAACTTTATCCTCTTTTGATTGGTCGTCTTTGGCATGCGTGCCGGCTCACGTATCACTGTTTTGTTATCTTCGCCGATGATGATAGACATGAAGAATTTTCCGGTGTTCAGACCGAGGCGGTATTCAGACCGAAGTGGCATTCAGGCCAATTTTCCGGTATCCAGACCGAAGTGGCATTCAGGCCAATTCCCGGTATCCAGACCGAAGTGGCATTCAGGCCAATTCCCGGTATCCAGACCGAAGTGGCATTCAGGCCAATTTTCCCGGTATCCAGACCGAAGTGGCATTCAGGCCAATTCCCGGTATCCAGACCGAAGTGGTGTTCAGACCAATTCCCGGTATCCAGACCGAAGTGGTGTTCAGACCAGTTCCCGGTATCCAGACCGAAGTGGCATTCAGGCCAATTCCCGGTATCCAGACCGAAGTGGCATTCAGGCCAATTCCCGGTATCCAGACCGAAGTGGCATTCAGGCCAATTTTCCCGGTATCCAGACCGAAGTGGCATTCAGGCCAATTCCCGGTATCCAGACCGAAGTGGTGTTCAGACCAGTTCCCGGTATCCAGACCGAAGTGGCATTCAGGCCAGTTTTCCCGGTATCCAGACCGAAGTGGCATTCAGGCCAATTCCCGGTATCCAGACCGAAGTGGCATTCAGGCCAGTTTTCCCGGTATCCAGACCGAAGTGGCATTCAGGCCAGTTTTCCCGGTATCCAGACCGAAGTGGCATTCAGGCCAGGTCCCGGTATCCAGACCGAAGTGGCATTCAGGCCAGTCTTTTCCGATTTTCAGATCGAAGAAGTTTCCGACGATCAAGTCGAAGTACTTGTGGCATTCAGGCCAGTTTTCCGATTTCCAGATCGAAGTGGTGTTCAGACCAGATTTCCGGTGATCAGACCAACATTGATACTCTCATATTCCTATGCTTAGTGTTCAGACTAATGTGCGGCGTTCAGGCCATGGGTATTCCTGTGTTACCATTCATTTTGGTATTCAGGTCAACTTCCTGTTTCGGTACTCAGACCGATTTTCACCGTGCCAGATGGATTCTTCTTTTGAGATTGCTTCTTTGCCGATTCAGACAGGCATTGTTAATTTTTTCACAGGGATTCAGGATCAAAATCCGGATCTTCTTAGTATTTAACCATCTCCCACTATGATCATATGAAGAATATCCTGCTTCATATTCTCTAGTTGAAGACGTTTAAATAGGGGCAACTGTCATACCCCGATTTTGGTCCTGAATTTTTGATGTTTGTTTGACATGCTTGGCCTAGTTTTGCTTTGGTTTCATATGAGGATTGGTTTTGATTCAAAGTCATGGTGTTGTGATTGTGGATACATCTATGTTCTGGATCATCTGAACAACCAAGGTTTCTTGTGTTTCAAGCCACTTTCTAGTCATGTTTTTTTTGGTTCATGGATACTATGCCAAAACCCCAACCTTATGGTCTTATTTCATGGTTTTGTTCATACACATTATCAATCAAGTTATTCAAGTCATGACTAAACCAATTGTGAAAACCACCGTCAAACCATTTTGTTAATCCATTTCAATTTATTTCAATTTTAAACCATTACATTTGATTCCATACAAAATTACACAAAAATTGACACTTTGACCAATTGTTGACTTTGGTCAACAGTTGACTTTTTGGTCAACTTTGACCAAAGTCAACTTGAATTCTTTTCTATCCTAAACCACCAATTGTCCAATCCTAGTCCTAATCCCATTTTACAACTCCATCTTGATCTTGTTTTGGCCATTTGCACAGGATCTTCAATGCCATCATGCCATGAACTAGGAGCCATAAACTACACACGTGAAGCATAAGCTAGTGCAACCAGCTTCATGCAATGTACCTGCTGCCAAACCAATTGAATGTCATAACCAAGTTGCAAAAAAAAAAAACATAAACCTGTGTCAAATTTAAACCAAACAAGGAGACAGTGCCATAAAATCAACCTGCATTGAGCCAGATGCAAACCACTTACAACACACCAACCACGTAGCTAATCTTGCATCATGGCCCTACTCAAACATTGCAGCTAACACCCTACAAAAATCTTGCCAAGTCTGCAGTGCCTGCAGCAGACCATAACCACATGACAAGGCCATACCGTTTCCAAGCCATTTGTGTTCAAAACCTACAAAGCCAATCATTCACATGTTCAAGAAAAAAAACAGTACACAATGTAATAGGTCACTCCTCAATCATACATCATGAACTACACATGGTCAAAATGGCTACACAATGCACTTCAAGGCCAAGGCTCCATGCTTTAACCAAGACAAAGGCTGCAATGAACCTGAAAGGATCAACAATACAAACTCCATCATTGAACGGTGACGAACACTCAACAAACCACCACAAATCCTGCTATACCAACCTGAATTCTTAACCTGCACCATTTTCCAAGGGTTGGAACACCAGCACATGACCTGTAAATCCATTCCTAACACAAAGCCCTGCATAATAATTCAGATCTACAGTTAACCAGCCGTTAATTCACTTAACATAAATTTATGGAAAGTTGTTTTAACATAACTCAACTAACAATTTAGCAAATTCAATCCAGCAAGACAGGGTCAGTTCAAGCTGAGAAGAAACTTCTTCTGAAGTTTATTTCCATGAGGAAGCACGACAATATCAATGCTTGTTGGTCTTCTCGCATCAGTTGGAAACAGTAAGGTTATAATTCTTGACGAGCCTGCAAGTGGAAGGGATCCATATTCAATGCAATTGACTTGGCAGTTAATAAAAAAAATCAAGAAGGACAGAATAATTTTGCTTACAACACATTCCATGGACGAAGCAGATGAACTAGGTGACCGGATAGCTATCATGGCCGATGGTTCTCTGAAATGCTGTGGAAGCTTCCTTTTCTTGAAGCATCATTATGGAGTTGGTTACGCTTTAACTCTCGGCAACCCAAGCTCATATAAATTTCCCAATTCAGAAAAGGCATATGCTGATGCAGTGAAAGCAGCAGGGCCAACTTTGGGACTTGCTCTACTTTCAACGAGTGAATATTTGATGGCTAGCTTTAATGAGTCCTACCAATCTAGGTTTGGGGCAATTGCGATGAATGGCCAAAACACTGATGGAAGCTTAGGCTACACTATATTACACAACTTTTCTTGTCAGCATGCTGCTCCCACCTTTATCAATTTGATGAATTCGGCAATTCTTAGGCTTGCTACTCATGACATGAATGCCACAATTCAGACACGCAACCACCCTCTACCAAAGCCCGAAGCAACACGGAAACCTGCATTTTCACAACAGAAGCAAAAATCAACGGCAGGTCGTGACATCTAAACCAATGCATCATCATAGCTACTAACATACCTGCTGTTAACAGCACCCATTCTGCAGCAAACTATCCTGCACTTCCATTCATCCACACACCAGTCAGTAGCGGCAAGGGTGCAGGGGTATTGGCATCACATCCAAATAACAGCATCAGGTCCCTAACATTTATGGTCTCAATCATGTTACCTACCTCATCGAGCAGAATAAAGCTCAGCTTGTCGTGATTGCCCATGACGTTGATCCAATTGAATTGGTTGTCTGGCTTCCAGCTTTGTGCAGGAAGATGGAATTTCCTTACTGTATTGTTAAGGGCAAGGCTCGCCTTGGAACTGTTGTCCATAAGAAAACTGCAGCTGTTTTGTGCTTGACAACGGTTAAAAATGAAGATAAAACGGAGTTTAGCAGGGTCCTTGAAGCAATCAAGGCTAACTTCAGTGACAAGTATGAAGAGTACAGGAAGAAGTGGGGTGGTGGAATCATAGGTTCCAAATCCCAAGTCAAAACCGGGATATAGCAGAAGCAGTACGCAAAGTCTCCATAGTACAGCACCTGAACCATTGGATTAAGGTTCAAGAGACCTGAGCTATCGCTGCATCACCAAAAAAAAAAACTGTTAGACAACATTTATTATTGCAACAAAGAGACAGTCTAAAACAAACCATTGGAGAGATGAATGTTGAGATGAAGCACTTGGAATATGAGATCAACAAACGGGAACACACTATTGCAGAGCATGAACAGGAGATAAGAAGTCTGATTTGTTAGGATCTCTTCTCTGATTCCAGGAGCAAAACCTTCCTGGTTTCTTGGTCTCTCTTTCTGGAGAGTTAGCGAATGAAGAAAAACCAGTTGATAGTCGCAAGTTGGCAGGTTTGATACTTAAAAATGCATTGGATGCCAAGGATGAAAACAGAAAGCGGGAATTGGTTCAGAGATGGTTGTCATTGGAGACCGCAGCAAAGGCCCAGGTTAAGGCATGCTTGCTGCAGACACTCTCTTCTCTTGTACTGGATGCACGGTCAACGGCAACTCAAGTTGTTGCTAAAATTGCGGGAATTGAGCTTCCTCATAAACAGTGGCCTGAGCTGATAGGATCACTTTTATCAAATATTCATCAAGTTCCAGCTCATGTCAAGCAAGCAACTTTGGAGACTCTCGGGTATTTGTGTGAGGAAGTCTCTCACGAGGTTGTTGAACAAGATCAAGTAAATAAAATTCTTACTGCTGTAGTTCAAGGTGTGAATTCATCTGAAAAGAACAATGATGTCAGACTTGCTGCTACTAGGGCATTATATAATGCTCTTGGAACTAAGCTTGAATTTGAAAGCATGCGTGTTGGCCAAGCTGTTCCATCAAATTTTGTTCTTGCAATTGAGAAAGCTGCCAACTCATGTGCATTAATTGGACATCCAGTTGAAAATCTCCGAGTTGTCTTGACAGATGGTGCTGCTCATGTTGTTGATTCCAGTAAATTTGCCTTTAAAATGGCTTTTGTCTATGCTTTTAGACAGTGTTACACAGCTTCCAGACCGGTTATATTAGAACCTGTTATCAAACCAGGACATGTGTTATTCCAAAGACTGACCCAATGCTAATTGACTGACCACAACCTAGTAACATACCTGGGGGAATACTGCTGTGTAAAACCAGACCAAAGTTGAACTTAGGCGAGTGGAAATGCATGGATAAGGTTTGCTGCAGAATTGAGCAACATTAAACCTACAACAAAACCATCTGCCACAATTTCATTCATCATTCTTCAACCACTAACTTTAGCCATAACAATTCAAAGAAAACCAAAGCACAAGCACACTTACCATTTCAGCAGATTACTTTTGATCTGATAACCTCATCTCCTAATTCCAATTTATCATGTCACCTACTGCAGCCAGTCTATGCATTAAAACCATCACTCTTCAAAATATCCATTATCCCAAGTCAAACCAAGCTCACCATTTTTTACTGCGGTAAAAAGGCACACATTAATCAGTCAATTTGCAAAACCTACAGTGCAAAACCATTAACCAACAGTCAGAGGGCAAAGTCCAAAAACATCCCAAATTGGTATGAGGTCAAAGCAGAGAGGAAAGTTTGTGAAGGATACCTTTTCTTGAAGCTAACATGGATAGGGCAATTCAATTTCTGTGCATCCAAAGTGCTTTGCAGAGTTGCTTTTGAACACAAGGGCACCAATTTGTAACCCTAATTCACAGAATATAAATAGGGAGAATGAATCAGTAACCAAAAAAAACCTAGAGGCAGAAAAGAGACCAAAGAAAAACCCTAGAGAACAACAAAGAACTGAGAGGCAAAAATCAAAAGAGAAAAAACCTAATTTCTAAAGGTTGGAGGAGCGGCCACTGTTCACGGAAAAGCTAGAGGCGGAAATCTGAGGAAGGAAAAAGACCTAGAACCGTTTACCTGGAGGCCGGCGTCTATACGTTCTTCACCGCCACCACCACCACGACACTTTGTAAGTATTTCTCTTTCTTTCTTTTTTATCTTTCTCATGTGCTTGCTGTCGAAAATATTGTGAGAGTTGAGAGTGATTGAGAGGGGTTTGTTGAGAGCGAGAGAGGGATTCGTGTGAGAGATGGAAAGATGCCATTGTTGCTGAAGGTTTGAGCTCGTGTGAGAGAGACGAGCTTCTGTTTCCATTTTCCTTTTTTTTCTTTTTATTTATTTCTTTTATTATTTGATCTTATTTCATTTTTAATAAAAAATCAGAAAAGTGTTTATGCTTTTATTTTCTTTTATTATTATTATTTATTTTTATTTTATTTAGTTTATTTTTGTTTTTTAACAGAGATAAAAAACCCACAAAAATATTTATTTTGTTCTTTTTAATAAAAAATCAGAAAATGTAAAAATGTTTATTTTGTTTTTTTTTTTATTTTGTTTTAAAATCTGTTAGTCCGGTTCATATAGTTAACATAGTATCTTAGTAATAGATAGTGATGAGTGGCCTAGTGGAGAAGGGCAGTGTTCATATTCTTGAGTGGGGTGGGTTCAATACTCATGTGGGGCTGTTTTTGGCATTTTATTTCTTTTTGTTTTTTTATTTGATTGTATCTTCCTTTAGCATTTTTTATGTTGATTAATATCTTTTTATGTTTATTATAATTTCATTTGTTAATAATGCATAGTTATTGTATTTGAATTTAGTTCAAAAAACCATTTTTTTAAACTATAAAAACCATACTTTCTCGATTTAATATCGAGCCCTTTTTTTTTTTTTTTTCACACCCTCGTAAGTCGATTGCTTTTTAAGCATCGCCGTCGACCTCACGTAGCTTACTCTTGGGCTTTCTTACAATGAGCCGGTTCCTTTGCACTTACACTCATACATTGTTTAATGCTTTATTATTTCATTATTTGATTCGATTATATATTTGTTTATACCTTACTTGTTTGATTAACTGAGGCCTACTTGTATGGTGTATGAGGCATATATTTATATTGTTTTGATTGCCATGACAACCCCCATTCATAACAAATGTACCCCTCTTCCATGAAATGTATAATATTTATTCTTTCATTCTTTATTCATCTGTTAATACAAGAATTAAAATGAACATCCGATAACCATTTCAAAACAAGACCAAAACCTCGATCCAACGTCGAGTAATCTTTTCTCAAAACCTAACAGAACCAGCACGTATTCCTCCACCCTTTTGTAAGTCGATTGCTTTATGCATCGCCATCAACCTTGTAAGTCGATTGCTTCATGCATCGCCATCTACCCTTATCCCTAACACTTCTCCTTGCTCCATTCGTCGATTCTTGTTCCGATTAGGTAGCACCCATTAGATAGAACCCTTTGCATGATAACATAGGTAGAATTCCCATATTCTTCGCATGCTAACATTAGGTAGATATTCCCATTTGTAAATCCTAACACTTAAGTACACGTTGCATGACAACTTTAGGGCAGAGCTTCCCCACTTCTAGACTTTCCCGAGCGTCTCCGATCCTGTGGCATGTAGTCCGTTCTATTGCAAAGAGGTAACTGCCTAAGACTCGATTCAGCGAGCTGCGACACCTACTGCTAGGACGTGAACACATCGCCCACTCTCCTTTGACACAACTGGTGTCCTCCTTTGTAAGTCCATGTTCAGATGGCAACCCCTATGTAGGGGAACTACATCGCCCTGATCCTTGTTCCAGACGAGGTATGTAGGCAGGTGGTCGTGCGAGACCACTCCGGGCACCTTTCTTTTTCTTTTTGTGTGTGTTTTGGTTCGGATGCTGATGTAAGTCCAGTGATTGGCAGTCGGGCTCCACGTTTGCCCCTTTGTGTGTGTTTGGTTCGGATGCTGATGTAAGTCCAGTGATTGGCATTCAGGCTCCACGTTTGCCTGTGTTTGTTTGTGTGCGTGTGGCCGAACTACGGCAACTCTGATTCTCATGTTCAGATGAGATACGTAGGCACAAGATGCGATGTCTTGCCGAGTTTGACTAACAACTAACAACTAATCCTTGTTTGCTTTCGCCTTTGTTGCGATCCTTTCTCTCGCCCTCGTTGCGATCGAGACATTCCCTTTCTCTTGCCCTAGTTGCAATCGAGACCCTTTTGCTCCCGTAGTTAGCCGAACTACGTTTTGCTCTGATTCTCATTCCCGATGAGATACGTAGGCATAAGACGCGACGTCTTAGCGAGCACACATCTCCTTAACCCTTAGGTAGCCGAGCTACGAAGACTCTGATTCTCATATTCAGATGAGATACGTATGCAGTGGATGCAACATCCGTGCGAGTCATTTCTTTGACCCCTTTCTTTTAGTAAATAGTACATTAGATAAACATACACCCTTTAGACAAGAAACAACAAGAGTGGATCCCGTAGAGTACTACGGATGCGTAGGGGTGCTAATACCTTCCCTTCGCATAATCGAATCCCGAACCCAAGATTTGGTTGCGAGACCTTGTCTTTTCCTTTCCTTTCTCCAGGTTTACTTCGAGCGTTTCCTTTCCCTCCTTTGGGATAAATAACGCACGGTGGCGACTCTTCTGTCATTTCTTTCTCGCCGGTTGTTTTTTCGCACCCACCGTATTTTTCGGGTTGCGACACAGTTCAACTTCTGTTTGTGAACTAGAACTCCAAGGATTCACATCCCTTTTGATCCTATTCATCTCCTGCAAGTAAGAGGAAGCAAGGCCAAGTGAAATTGCATCGAGATCTAGCTTCAAATTCACCACCCGAAGGTGAATTTTCACAAGCTTCCCTTCTTAGATTCTCACTTATTTCTTAACATTTTTCCTTGATTTTTTGTTGGCTGAAGTCCTACCAATGTAGGCATTGATATTAAGTTTCTTTGAGATTGAATCAAAGCAATTCGGTTTGAACACCTCAATTTTCAACTCCATGTTTCGCATTATAGAGTGAGAGTTAGAAAATTTGGAGGTGATATTTGGAATCCTCATGATTTTCTCTTCAATTTGATATATGATCCATAAATTTTGGTGACGTTTTGATCTTGACCAGTCTGGTGACATGGGCGAAGAAGATGACCGGAGCTAGGAATCCGGTGGTGCACTGACGCAGTCCAGACCATCTTATATGTTTTCCATGTGTTAATTTCATCCCTTGTTTCTAATTACCAAGTGTACAGGCGCGTTGACTGAGGTGCACCATGGATGATACGCGCTTGGCCATCAGATCTACCACCTTAATTAATA
This sequence comes from Lathyrus oleraceus, assembly GCF_024323335.1. Lineage (NCBI taxonomy): Eukaryota > Viridiplantae > Streptophyta > Magnoliopsida > Fabales > Fabaceae > Lathyrus > Lathyrus oleraceus. The sequence goes on from NC_066585.1 coordinate 460,134,983, forward strand.
AGGGAGATCTGATGGGCCTCGTTTTTTTGATTTAGTTTATTTTCTAATTTTATTTTTTAAATAGCATTTTCTCATTTAATTCACTATAATTTCAATTTTAATCCAAAAATTATGGGACTTTCACCAAAATTTTACAAATAATTTCCTCTTCCCTTTTCTGAATTAAAATTAATTTTTGGATTGAGTTTGATATTTTTAGTGAATTTTGTGATTTTTGACTTGTTTTTAATTGATTTTAAATACTTCTGACTTTCAAAAAAATGCCAAAAAAATCAGTCAATGATCCTTTAACCTTATTTAACCTATGATAAATCCTTTGGCCATTTCTTTGGTAATTTGAAGGGATTTGAGGTTTTTGCCATTTTAATATGTATTTTTCTTCATTTAAAAATTGATTTTAATTGATTTAATTGCTTTAATATTTTGTTGAGCTTTTGTGTTGACTCAACTTCTGTTTGGTCTTGATCTTGGTTGAATTGGATATTAATTTGATCAATACCATTAGATTTAGGGGGTTGATGAAGTTTGAACTTCATCCCTCAAAATAAATGGATGGTATTGATCAAGTGAGGTTCATCCCTTGATAAATTTGGGTTTCCCTTTCACTTCATCTTCTCATCTTCATCTCATTTATTTCCCAATCCATTCATGGCCAATGATTTCTTATAAGATCAAAATGCTAGTTGATTCATCAATGACCTTGTGTCAAATGAATCAACATGAGCTTGATTGAGATAGGTTCATCCCCTCTTACTTTTATGTGTGGTATGCTTTAGAAGCTTGGTCTTGATACCTTGTCTCTAGCATGCATTAACACCAATATTATTATTGTCTGGTCTCAGATAGTTGTGAGTTCTACATAAGTCCAATTACGATTGCTTAACATACCACTAAATTTGTCCAAAAGGCATAGCATTTTTATAAGTGAGATTGTAAGTGTCTCATTCCTCATGGTATTATGTGAATATTTTGCCTCTTTTCCATTTGTGAGAGCTAGTGGCATACTTGTTGATTTATCCAAGTTGGAGCCCTTCTCATGAATGATGCCTAGGTTCATATCTTCATGCTTGTGAGTGGATGGTTGAGTGTTCTCCAAAGAATGGCTTAAACAATTTTCTTCTTCCACTAACATTAACTAACATTTTATCTATGTTGACATTATTTTTAATGTCTTTTACTTTAATACAATTTAATTTCTAGCACTTTATCATTCATTGTCATCTACATTCATCCATATTGTTTATGTTTCAGTCATTTTCATTTTGCTCACTTGAGCCATATTTTGTTCTTGTATTATATTTGTGCTTGTGATCCTTTTTTTGTTTGTGGTCTTAGGACCTTAAAATACCTAATAAAAACAAAAAACCCTAAAAAATATTGGTGGACTATTGGACCTCTGTTTGTGACTTGATCTGAATCCTATGGACTTAGAGTAGGCAACATCCCTGCTATGGAGAACTTGGCCAATGCCATTATTTGAGACTATTTATTGACCAACGCCATTATTTAAGACTATTTCTTGGCTTATGCCATTCATCTGATAGAAGCCTTGAGAGACTCCTTTGATTTATCTGTGATACTCATTCTTATCTTTGTCTGAATTGTTATTTTGATATTATTAATATCATTTGATGCTTTCTCTTTGAGTATGTTTCAAGGGATATTTCATTTGATACATCTAAAGAACATTGAAGACTGCTTACTTTGGAGTGCTTGCTTGGATGTTTGGTTATCTTTATTTGATACCATTGGTCTTTTTATTAATTGCTTGGATGATTATGCTTTGTTGCTTGTTTGACAATCCAAAGGAAATGGGTTTCTATCTGACATTATTGTCTTGTGGATGCTTCCCATTGGTAATATCTTTTCAACTCTAAACTTTTAAATCTTGTCTAGGATAGTCCCTTCATCTTCTCCTCCTGTTGATTCCTTAGGATTGGCAGTAATTTTAGAAAACAAATAATGGAATCATCTCTGTTGTTTTAATATGTTGGGTTGAAGAAATTCAACATCTGGACCAACATGTCATGTACGATGTCACGACATCAGGTCTGTGACATCGCACATGTGTAGGAAACTGAATTAATTAATTCAGTATATGTCATGGGATCAGCAAGGATATCTGGTGAATATCCTAACTCCCTTGTGGAGGTCTTGAAGACTAAATCAGAATATATATAGGCTCTAAATATGGAGATATATATGGAGAGAGTTTAGGAACTTGAAGACCTTGTTTGTAGCAGAATTTTTCTGCTGAAGTTGCAACAGCAAAGAACAAGTCTGCTGCAATTTTCTGAAGGCCCAAATCCAGTTGGGTGATTAGGTTATAAATAGCTGATTGTAATCTAGTTTTTGTAAGCCTCTTAGAATGAATTTTTAGGGGTGTGTGTAAGGTAAACCTCCCAATCTGTGGGAAGGTTACCATGTGTTTCTCAGTGGTAAAACCTGAGAGTGTTTGTAACTCGAAGCCTGTAGGCAAGAGTGATTTTGTTCTTGAATGAAGCTGTGAAGCAAGTTCAAGGTGTGGTAACATTACATTGTATTTGTAGTGATAGGAATGGAAACTGGAGGTTTCTATCTAGGAGTTCCTAGGTATAGATTGCATTGGGTAGGGATTAAGTGATGAGTTGTAAACGGGTGAGTTTAACTCTGAATTAATACTGCTAATAGTGGATCTTCTTCCTGGCTTGGTAGCCCCCAGATGTAGGTCATGTTGGACTGAACTGGGTTAACAATTTCCTGTGTTTGTTTTCCTTCTGGATGATATAATCATGTCTGCCATAACTAAGCATGTATTCCAGTCTGTTCATCAAGATAATAGCAGACCTGATACATAGCCTTCTGTTGGAATGTCAATCAGAATGTTTTGACATTAATCAACAACAGCACATACTGTTTAATAAGCTGATGATTTCAGTTCAGTATGTAGTGAAGTCTGGAGTTCAAAAGCATATCAGACCTGGCCAAAAGATCATTGTGAAACTGTCAAACTGGATGTCTTGACAGTTCTTCCAGTAAGCTGATACTGAAGTAGAGACTGGTTGGTCTTTTACAGTACAGCAAAGTTAGCACAGTCTGTTTTCAGGAACCAAACAGACTTAGCATATGGTTCTGGACTTGGATGTCAAACGGAATGCTGTGACATTCACTCCTGACTGCATATGCTAAATTGTTGGATGGTTAGTTTTTCAGTTTCAGGATTTTTCTCAGGCTATTCTTCAGGAATCCACCAGCTGATCTAAAATCTAGGAAACTAACAACTAAGCTACAATTAATGAACCTGGCAAATAATCTATTTGTTAGCTCCTTAATAAGTGGAGATTAGTTTAACTTGTTACAACCTTTAATTTAGGTAATACAAGTACATGACCAACAAACTGGAACAATGTAACAGATAATGTCCAAAATAGGATTGAGACATCTTGCTGATATCTGTGTAGGAAAACAACAGAAGTGAATGATAAGGTGCACATAACTAGGTGTCTCTCCATTCTAGGATGACATAGAAGGAGAGGTCGTGACACTGTGAAAAGGTGCACATTAGTACAGAGTGTAATAACTGTCTTGCTGTAATAGGTACAATGTTAGATCAGATGTCATGATATGGAGTAGAACATCTGAACTCTGACTACACCAGAATTTCAATTGGTATCAGAGCAGGCATCCTGTTCTATCTCTGGATGAGATCCATGGGTGATACTTTCTGGTAGCTGGCAAGGAGTTATGTTAGTACTGAAGCTGGAACCTGTGTAAGGTTCTGTAATTCCCTGAATGGTCCCTTGAAGTAGGTGGATGGACTGTTCATGACAGGAATGGTGTGTACCTGTCTCTGGAGGTTGGCAATTGGCCTGTGTGTGAGACAGCTGTGCCAGTACTAAATCACATTCAAACCTGGTATGGTCTTGGAGGCCAATCTGGTGAAGTGTGTGTTCATAGGTTGAGTTGTATTATGATTTCCGCTGCATAATACCTGGAAAAACTCAAACTCTGATGTAGTTTCCCCTCATGTGGATGAAAGGCTGCGGTGATCAAGATCTCATCATAATCTACTGAAGATGTCAAAGATACTTGAGTCTCCTCAAGTCCACTTATCATGACGTTGTCACTGCAGGATGGTAAGAGTCACTTAATCACTGATTCTCTTACTCTCTTGAGTAGTGTATATGAAGACCTTGAAGACCTTCAAGGAAGGTTTGTTCCAAGGAGGTGGAACCAATGTTCTATGTGATGTTAGAACATGTTGTTCAACAAGTATGCAGCTACTGGTTGAAGAGCAGATGTTTTTAGGGTTCAAACGAAGGGATAATTCTGTTTGGAACCTACTCCTGACCTGGAAGAGGAGACATATGTGTGTGCTAAGTTGACAAGAGCAGGGTCAACTGGGTGTGTGCTCAAGAAGGTCATCCCTAGTAGTTGAGCTGGTTGAGATGTGACATTGTGCAATCTCCTGCTGTTAGGCATCTTCCTGCAGTTTGATCAGGATTGGATAGTTGTTCCCTGAAGTACTATGGTGTGTTGGAAGACAAGTCTCCTGGATGTTAGCAGTCAATAATGGGGTAACCTGATTGTGATATCATTTAAGGGGGTTGGAACCATGAATCTTGATATTCAAACACCACGTTCAGAAGTGGCAGTTCTTACTAGGAGTGAGAATATGAAGATTCAGGGGTTGGTTGAGGTAATATGCTCTGGCAATGCATATCTACTATTGACTGGTGTTGTGTGTCTCACTAGTACTTATGGTCAGCTGAAGTCTGATTGGTGTGATTGGAGGAGTCAGTTGCCACTAGTAAGGGATGGTGGATGTCATGTTGAGACATTTGTGTACAATGCATGGATATTGGTGTGGAGTTTCCATGATTGTTAATTTGAGGGGGAGTTTTGGTTAACCTCCTCACGTTTGGTCAGCCTAGGGTCTGGTTGGCTGTTGACCTGTGTCACATGGGTTCTGGTTGTTGTGTGACACATTTGCAAGGAAGGATTCATCTCTCTCACTCCTAAGGGTGAATCTAATCTGGAAAGAGTCTCAAGACTATTGAGGTGCTTGCAAGCAGAAGATGTTGACACTAGAAGAGTATTTTCAAAGTATTCTTCTGGTGGAAGTATCTGAAAGGATAATTGGGAAAGGATTTAAGATCAATGTCTACTTGTGTCAAGTACAAGTATTTAATTGATTATCCTTGGAGCTCAAGATAACTGATGTTCTTAAAGATGTTGGAACATCTCTTCTTCAAGACCCTGTGCAAAATCACAGGAAGGATAGTAGATTGGGGTATGATCTATCTCTTTGGTGGCAGCAAAAGCGGATGATCTCTGAAAAGGTTTCCTGGCAAGAAGCATGTTCAGCCTTGGTGTGTACAAGAAGAAGAAGACATCATAGTCTTGATGGTGGTTACTTGGATCAGTTTATTTCTGATCTAGGTAAGGAAGTGCATTAGCTTATGCACACTGTGGAGTCAAGAACAAGTGGCAGCAGTCTTGACATCATGGAAACAGCCTTGCTTTAGGATGTGGAATCCTAGGTATAGCTGAAGGGTTAGTTTCTAACTGGTCCTTCTGAAGACTCATGCATCAGAGTGTCTGATGTCTTTGGAGAAGAAGCAGGGATTCATCAAGGTGTGAGCTTGAATGACTTAACTGCAAACCTGCAGGATGGAGGTTGGTTACTCAAACTTGGTTCCACAATCAAGTCTATGAGAACAGTGAACTCTAGTTCTGTGAAGGGAGGAAGTTCTTTCAAGTGGCAGAAGAAGGAGCTGAATTCAACAGCTAGATGTCAAAACACAATGTTGTGACATTTGGCTCAACTTCAGACTCTAAGTTGGTGAAGTGGCACATCAACTTGAGATAGAAGGGTCTACAGGGTTGTAGATTGGATACTTCAAAAAGGTCGTCCTCGTAGCAGTACTTTGGAGTGGCTGGATGGTACATGTTCATGTCTTAGAAAAGCTAAGTTTTGTTCAACATGTAGCTTGAAGTTCAAGTCTCACTTGGAAGGTCAGAATATCTTTGGGAGAAGTCTGATAAACTTGGGGAGGTCAAAAAGCAGCATTTGACCTTTTCATATGAGAATTCATGAAGGAGGTAATCAACCAGTGGCAGTTGGTCTATCTCAGAAGTGAGTTCGAAGAATCAAGATAATCAACATAAGGCAGCTGGTTATTCTTGAGGAAAGTCTGAGACAAATTACTTTTGAGCAGAAAAGTAGCAAGTTGAAGACTAAAGGAGGTGTTTTCTATTTATCCCTTGGAGCTTGTGGTAGGATTTCTGAGTCATCTATGGAAGATTATCTCAGGTAATGGGATGAAAAGGTATATGTCCCAATTTATGTCTGGGTTCTTCTTGATCAAGCTGGTGACTCAGTGATATCTGAAGACTATCAGATGGTGTTCCCTGTTATGTGTGATGGATGTCCTAACGAATGTTAGAACATCTTGTGAAGTGGCTTTCTGTTCTGGTTAGAAGAGAGATTGACTCAGGGTGTGGATGTGTTCAACCAAGAGGGTTGAACAGAGGGTGCGCTCTTGAAGACATGAAGATGAGTCTTATGTTTTCCATTCATCAAGTGGGTTGAGTTCTTTTTGAACCAGGAAGAAGGTGAAGGTCCAACCATGTTGGAGATGTGTGACCTCCAAGAGAGTAGGTTGTCCATAACAGGGGGAGTTGTGCCTTTGTGCTGCAAGCAATCACCAAGCTTGTGGTCTATGTGTTCTCAGATGACTAGGTAGTTATCAGAATGCTGTGATGTATGTCAAGGCTGAGTGAGCAGAAGAATGTCTGACCGGATGTCATGACATTGCCCTGGACATTGTTGTTAATTCCTTCTGAATTTTAAAGTCATTAGGAATTATGAGGGTGATGTGGCTAAGTCTGATAAACCAGAATAAGCCTGATGGCTACAGCTGTGTGGTACAGGGGGAGTAACCATCAACTGAAGTGTGAAAAGTTGGCTGTAGCAGTGCTAGGTGGCAAGTCTCTACTGGAGGTATGACAGAGGTCTAGAGAAACTGGCTGAATACAGGAATGTTAAGACATCGCGTGCAACGTGTCTGACTGCATATATGGAATGGTCTCCATGCACTGGAACGGCTGTTTTGGAAAAGAAACAGTCAAGAGCTATAAAAGGTATTCAAAGATAGTCTGAGATTTTGTTGGTGATTCTCTGACTGTTTCTCAGCAAAAATAAATGCATCTTGACCAAGCATTTATTTCTACCGGAAATTCCTAGGCACGGGCTGGACTATTTAAAGGATGCACTAGCCCTCTTCCTCTCACAAGAAAAACACTCCAGTCTCAGAATCATGGGGTATGTTAAGGTTTGGGCAAGCTGCGCCTGGATCTGGTTTTGTGAAGGGTGCCTTTATAAATGTTTAGCTAAAAAGGGGGAGAGAAATATAGTCCTAGGGTTGAGAATGTACCAGAAGAAAGCCAACTGTGGATGTGGCAGCAAACAGAAGTTGGCATCAGGCACAAAATACACCAACTGGGTTTACCACTTGTGTCTTGTGATCTGAGTTAAGAAGACAGTTATGCCTTGTGATCTGAGTTACATTGTCTATGTACTCAGCATTACATATTCTTCAGGAAGCTCTCCGGTTGAGGGGAAGGGTTCTGGTACAAATAAGTCTTGTCCCTCTTCTTCCCCATGTACACCAACTTTGGTGTTTGTGGTGGTGGAGCCAATGACGGAGATGAAGAGCATTCCCAAATTGGGATGTTTTGTCCAGTGTATTGTTTATTTGTTTTAGCTAAAATTTGCCAAAGGGGGAGATTGTTGATTCCTTAGGATTGGCAGTAATTTTAGAAAACAAATAATGGAATCATCTCTGTTGTTTTAATATGTTGGGTTGAAGAAATTCAACATCTGGACCAACATGTCATGTACGATGTCACGACATCAGGTCTGTGACATCGCACATGTGTAGGAAACTGAATTAATTAATTCAGTATATGTCATGGGATCAGCAAGGATATCTGGTGAATATCCTAACTCCCTTGTGGAGGTCTTGAAGACTAAATCAGAATATATATAGGCTCTAAATATGGAGATATATATGGAGAGAGTTTAGGAACTTGAAGACCTTGTTTGTAGCAGAATTTTTCTGCTGAAGTTGCAACAGCAAAGAACAAGTCTGCTGCAATTTTCTGAAGGCCCAAATCCAGTTGGGTGATTAGGTTATAAATAGCTGATTGTAATCTAGTTTTTATAAGCCTCTTAGAATGAATTTTTAGGGGTGTGTGTAAGGTAAACCTCCCAATCTGTGGGAAGGTTACCATGTGTTTCTCAGTGGTAAAACCTGAGAGTGTTTGTAACTCGAAGCCTGTAGGCAAGAGTGATTTTGTTCTTGAATGAAGCTGTGAAGCAAGTTCAAGGTGTGGTAACATTACATTGTATTTGTAGTGATAGGAATGGAAACTGGAGGTTTCTATCTAGGAGTTCCTAGGTATAGATTGCATTGGGTAGGGATTAAGTGATGAGTTGTAAACGGGTGAGTTTAACTCTGAATTAATACTGCTAATAGTGGATCTTCTTCCTGGCTTGGTAGCCCCCAGATGTAGGTCATGTTGGACTGAACTGGGTTAACAATTTCCTGTGTTTGTTTTCCTTCTGGATGATATAATCATGTCTGCCATAACTAAGCATGTATTCCAGTCTGTTCATCAAGATAATAGCAGACCTGATACATAGCCTTCTGTTGGAATGTCAATCAGAATGTTTTGACATTAATCAACAATAGCACATACTGTTTAATAAGCTGATGATTTCAGTTCAGTATGTAGTGAAGTCTGGAGTTCAAAAGCATATCAGACCTGGCCAAAAGATCATTGTGAAACTGTCAAACTGGATGTCTTGACAGTTCTTCCAGTAAGCTGATACTGAAGTAGAGACTGGTTGGTCTTTTACAGTACAGCAAAGTTAGCACAGTCTGTTTTCAGGAACCAAACAGACTTAGCATATGGTTCTGGACTTGGATGTCAAACGGAATGCTGTGACATTCACTCCTGACTGCATATGCTAAATTGTTGGATGGTTAGTTTTTCAGTTTCAGGATTTTTCTCAGGCTATTCTTCAGGAATCCACCAACTGATCTAAAATCTAGGAAACTAACAACTAAGCTACAATTAATGAACCTGGCAAATAATCTATTTGTTAGCTCCTTAATAAGTCGAGATTAGTTTAACTTGTTACAGCCTTTAATTTAGGTAATACAAGTACATGACCAACAAACTGGAACAATGTAACAGATAATGTCCAAAATAGGATTGAGACATCTTGTTGATATCTGTGTAGGAAAACAACAGAAGTGAATGATAAGGTGCACATAACTAGGTGTCTCTCCATTCTAGGATGACATAGAAGGAGAGGTCGTGACACTGTGAAAAGGTGCACATTAGTACAGAGTGTAATAACTGTCTTGTTGTAATAGGTACAATGTTAGATCAGATGTCATGATATGGAGTAGAACATCTGAACTCTGACTACACCAGAATTTCACCTCCTTCTTTAATTTCAAAACATCTCTCTCTTTTTTAAAACTTCTTTGCTTGTGCTTTTTCAACTTATACTTGTTTTAATGAGTATAAACTTTGGCCTTATGCCATTGATTTTCAAAATAATTTTCTTAATCAAACTTGTAAATGAACTTAATAATATTGAATTTATTTTCAAAAAGACAAAAAAACTAATAACCTCATATAATCCTTTTGGCCACTTTGTGCCTTTTTTTAAACTTTTTTTTCAAAAGAGAGCATTTAGATTTGAGTTATCTTTGGTTGAGATATAATTCTCCCATTCCATGATAGATTGATTGTAAGTATTTCCATTTATTAGGGGTTAGTGGCATACTTGTTGATTGAATCCAAGTTAGGGAACTCCTTCTTAAATGTTGTAAAGCCCTCATTATCGGTGGATGTTTGGTTGAGTATTCTCCCATTGATAACAAAAAATCTTTAAACTTTTATTAAAATCAATCCACCCACTTTGAAATTTTTACCACGAACTACGAGGTTTTGATCCCTCATTTTTATGTTGGTATGTAGGCATAAGACCGAAGGTCTTATAAAACACAAAATTGTAAATAAATGAATTCTTTTCTCATCCCCTCATTGTTTTTAACAAACATCTTTTTAACTAAAACACTTGCACACAAAAAAGGGCTCCCTAGGAGTACCTAGGACACTTTGGGTGCTAATACCTTCTCTTTGTGTAACCAACCCCCTTACCTGTAATCTCTGACATTTTATTAGTTTTTATTTGAAAACTTCTTACCTTTTGGTTTTGTTCGTAATTTTACTTTTTCCTTTGGAAACAATAAAAGCGCGGTGGCGAATCTTGTTTTATTGACGTTGAGCTAACCAATAGCTCAGTGGTCACGAAGTTACCGCTACATAAAGAAAGCGGCGAATTTGTTGGGGAGTAGTCCTCAGTGGGTTTAGCCTACTTTTTGTGTGTATTATTTGATAATTATTGATGTTTGTGTATATTGTATGTGTGATACCCTATGTCTGTTGTGCTTGGTGATCTTTGAGTGGTGAGATAAGTTTTAACCCAAACTTGAGTGAAATTAAGATAGGAGGATGGTATAGTCATTTTTAACTCGTGTGGAGTAGTCCATAACGAGTTGGCTTGAGATCCATCTACTCAGTGGAGACCCCTTTGGAATTACTGATGTTACACGAGTAAGTCGTGCATAGGCATTACTTTTTTCGACCTGGGAGTCCGAGAAGCTGAGGACCGTAGAATATTTAACCCAACTTGGCCTATTTCGGATGTAATGTGGAGATTGTTCAAGTGTAGACTTGATAACAGTTTTTACGTGATACTACACTCAGACGAGTTTCTCTTGAGAATACTATGGGTTGATGAGTCAATCATCCAAACCTAAAGTATCCGATAGACGGGATCACGACTCTGGGAACTTTTAAGAACATGATCTACATGTTTTTATCCTAAGTACACTCCTTTGGGATGGTTCTTAACTTGACTCCATGCTCGTGACTCACAACAAACCCTTTGATTCTCGATCGATCCGACAGTTATCGTCAATATCAATGGAACTTGCGTGTTGATAAGTTGAAAAACATAATCCACCAAAATTGATGATTGATCTTGATGATAACTTGATCCATCCCTTGACCTTTGTTTGTGTTTTCCTTGTGTGTGATCCCTTGTGTGTGATTTTTCCATTGATGCTTACATGTGCATCATAACATTCATCGCAGAAAATAAAATTTCAAGGAACTAAGGTCATATTTGCAAATATTTTTAGACCATGGATTATGGACGAAGGGACACTAAGAAGTACAGTTTTAGATGTCCGGATTTGAAAGAGTTAAGGAAACTATCATCCTTTGTAGTTGATCCCTGGGATTTCAAACAATGTCATGGGAAGCTTTTATTTGTGTTGTCTACTAAAATGGTTGAAGGACTCTTGAGTGTCTTGGTCCAGTTCTATGATCCTCTTTATTGGGGCTTCACTTTTCCTGATTATCAGCTCATGCCTATGTTGGAAGAGTATAAATATCTCTTGGGTATAAGTGTATCTAACAGGGTGTCTTTCAGTGGACTAGAAGAGATTCCAAGATCCCGAGTCATAGCTGATGCTCTTCATTTGAAGAAGTCTGAGATAGATGCTAATATGATGAAGAAAGGAGGAATATGAGGGATAAATTTTGAGTTTCTCATTGGGAGAGCTACTGCTTTTGCTCAAGTTGGTAGTATGGACACTTTTGAAGCCATCTTTGTCTTGCTCATCCATGGTTTAGCATTGTTCCCTAACATTGATAGTTTTGTTGATATTAACGCCATTAGAATCTTCTTGATTGGGAATCCTATTCCGAATTTGTTGGGTGACACGTATTTCTCTCTACATTTAAGGAACTCTAAGGGTGCAGGAATTGTTGTGTGTTGCATCCCTCTTCTGTACAAGTGGTTTATTTCACACTTGCCGCAGACGCCAGTCTTCTTAGAGAACAAGCAATGTCTACGATGGTCTCAGAGACTTATGTCTCTTACTAATGATGATATTACTTGGTATGATTCTGCATTTGATGGCTTGGAGATTATTGAAAGTTGTGGTGAGTTTCCTGATGTTCCTCTTATTGCTACACAAGGAGGAATCAACTACAACCCTGCTTTGGCTTGTCGTCAGCTTGGGATCCCCTTGAAGGATAAACCTAATAATGTTCAGTTAAAAGGTTTGTTCTATCAAGAGGGTAAAGATCCCCAACATTTGAAGAGTAGAATGGTGCATGATTGGCATAGCAATTGTGTAGCTTTGGAAGCTTAATTGTGTAGCTTTGGAAGCTTACACTAGTTGGGTGAAGAAGAGAGCTTTGGAGCTTAAGATGTCATACGCTTGTGAAAGACCTACGTGTATGGTTGTGGTTGAGCCATCAACTCTCCCTAACCAAGATGTAGAGGAGTTGGAAGACACACTCGCCAAGATAAAGCAAGAGAGAGGCCTTTGGGAAGAACGGTTTCATGCTTTGAATCGAAAGCAAGTAGAGTTGTAGCTTGAGTTAAAAGACAAAGATGCACTCATACAGATTCTTGAAGAGCATGTAGTGAAGAGAGAGAGAGAGAGATACAGTGAGAGACAGAGGATTTAGTTTCCTCTAGTATTCCTCAGCCTTCTAGTGCTTGGAAGAAGATCATCGATCAGCTCGTCATTGAGAAGTCTCAGATGAAGATCGTTTATGAGTCAAAGATCAGACGTATCCGAAGGAAGTACACTCCCTTGGCCAGTTCAGCTGATTCAGTTGCTAGGGATCCTTAGGATGATACTTTCCTTTTCTCTTGTATTTGTATTTTTGGTTTCTGAAATTGTACTCACTGTAATCCTTCCAAAAAATTTATGAATAAAAAGATATTTTATGGTTAATTTCAAAATGTTATTATTGATTATTATTATTATTATTATTGAAATATTTGCAAGTAAGGATTTGTATGTTCCTTGAAAAATTAAAATTAAAATAATGCCTTTTCATGCATAATTTGCATAGTAGGTTTCTTGCCTTCTATCCCTTCGGCCAGATGTCTCATTGTTCTTTGTCTCTGTATCAGACAAGCTGACTCATCAATACGATGCTTACGCTAATCGTAAATGAAGAATGGATCATTAGAGAACCGAGAGCTCAAGGAAGAAGTTTCCAGACTCACCACTCTTATGGAATCATTTATTTATGCTCAGAGTCAACCGGCTCCAACTCCTGCAACTCCTCAGCAAAGGACAATCATCTCAGAGATCGTCTCAATGCCAGTATCTGTGATTCCTACCAGCCAGCCTGCACCAGCTATGCCTTCCAGATTCCCGTGGGGAATGCCTCCGAGTTTTGTCCCTGAAGGTTATGCTCCATATTTTGCTCCTATGTCGGCATCTAGCCCGGTCATCTCTGCTCCTCCTCCAGTTGTGTATGTTTTTCCGTGTGTGGAAGAGACCATTTATCATTCTGAGCCGTCTGAGGACCCTGATATGTATGAGAAAATGGATGAGATGAAAGACCAATTTTAAGAGCTGAAAAAGGAATTGAAGACCCTGAGGGGTAAAGATCTATTTGGGAAAATTGTTGTTGAACTGTGCTTAGTGCCCAATGTAAAAATCCCTGTCAAATTCAAGGTCCTCAACTTTGAGAAGTATAAGGGAAATACTTGTACTTTGAGCCATCTTGGGATGTACGCCCGCAAGATGTCGACCTAGACAGATAATGATCAATTGCTCAACCACTATTTTCAAGACAGTCTGACTGGTGTCGCGCTCCATTGGTATATGGGCTTAGACAGTGGCAATATTCATACTTTCAATGACTTAGGTGAGGCCTTCGTCAAGCAATACAAGTACAATATAGATATGGCTCCCGATCGTGATCAGTTACGATACATGTCTTAGAAGGATAAAGAGACGTTCAAAGAGTACGCGTAGAGGTGTAGAGAGCTTGCTGCTCAAATTAGTCCCTCATTGGAGGAAAAGCAGATGACGAAGATCTTTCTTGACTCTGAGTTCATTCTATTATGAGTGTATGATTGCCAGTACTCCCAATGACTGCACTGAAATGGTGAACATGGGGATACGTTTAGAAGAGGGTGTTCGAGAGGGTCGTTTGTCTAAAGAAGAAGCATCTACGAGCAAGAAGTATGGAGGGAGTTTCTCTAACAAGAAAGAAGGGGAAACCAATTAAGTATCTGTGGGGAGGAAAAGGAGGCCTCATGTGAGAAAAAAATTCCAGATCTCAGCAGCATCATCAAGTATCATTTGTTATTCTAGTATTCACCAACAATTCTATTATTCAATCAGCACCAGTTCAACAACAACATCAACAACAGCGTACCCACAACAATCACAACTTCAACAACAATCAGCATAATAATTTTGAAAGGAAGAAGGTCACTTTTGATCCTATTCCGTTGACGTATGCCGAATTATATCTTTCTTTTGTCGTCAAGTATTTGATTCAACCGAGAAATCCTCCACATACACCTGAGCCTTTGCCATGGTGGTACAAGCCCGATCTGCACTGTGATTTTCATCAAGGGGCGACTGGCCATGACATCGAGAATTATTATCCTTTGAAGTATGAAGTTCAGAAATTGATCAAAAGTGGGATAGTGTCCTTTGAGGACCGCGCACCAAATGTCAAAGTTAATTTGTTGTCCGCTCATGGAAATTATTTTGTGAATATGGTAGATGGTTGTCCTGGTAATTTCAGAGTGTTTGATGTTCGTCTTATCTAAAGGTATTTGGTAGAGATACATAGAACTTTGTGTCTGATTAGTAATTATAAACATGATCACGATGGTTGTGTTATTTGCAGTGTTAATCCACGAGGATGTATGATTGTCAAAATGGACATTCAGAAGTTGATGGATGAAGGTGTTAAAAACTCCCGAGTGAGTAGTAATCCAGTTTGACAACAACAAAAAAGATAATATATCGGCATCATCGTTGGTAATACGGTTAGCGGGCCCAGTCCCATATGCATCTGATAAAGATGTACCTTACAAATATAATGCTACTATGATTGAAAATGGCCAAGAGGTTCCTTTTCCTGTAGCAAATTCAGTAGTGAGCATTGAAGATGTTGTTAAGGTGACCCGTAACGGTCGTGTATTTGGCCCAGTATCTCTGAAGGTTGTATAGGATGTTGTGGTTGGGAAGAATGTGGATGTTCCTGTGGTTAATCCTGTTAACGCTCCAATTTGTCAGTCTGGTGAATCCAATGGGTTGAAGGTTAAGGATAATGATGATGAGGTTCTCCGATTGATTAAGAAGAGTGAGTTTAATGTTGTGGAGCAGTTGGTCCAAACACCATCCAAGATCTATGTCTTATCATTGTTGATGAATTATGAGGCACAACGAGAGGCATTGCAGAAGGTGCTTGAGCAATCATATGTAGAGCATGATGTTACAGTGGATCAGTTTGATCATATTGTTTCCAATAACACTTAATGCAACAATTTGAGTTTCTGCGATAAAGAGCTCCTGAGGAAGGCAGAAATCATAACTTGGCCCTCCATATATCAATGAATTATAAAGAAGATGCTATGTCCAATGTTCTGGTAGACACAAGCTCGTCTTTCAATGTGCTGCCTAAATCTATTATGGCAAGGTTATCTTATCAGGGCGAACCCATGAGGTACAGTGGTGTAATTGTGAAAGCGTTCATCGGTTCTCGTAAAACTGTCATTAGAGAAGTGGACCTCCCAATTAAGATTGGTCTGAGTGATTTTCATATTACTTTTCAAGTAATGGATATTCACCCGGCCTATAGTTGTTTACTAGGAAGGCCGTGGATTCATGAGGCTGGTGTTGTCACGTCGACGCTACATCAGAAACTCAAATTTGTTAAGAATGGTAAGCTCGTTGTTGTGGGAGGAGAGAAAGCATTGTTGGTAAGCCATTTGTCGTCTTTCACTTATGTTGAAGTTGAAGAAGAGGTTAGAACTTTGTTCCAAGCTTTGTCCATAGCTAATGAGGTTTAGAAGACTGGGGCATCCATGTCCTCTCTGAAAGATGCACAAGAATTTTTTCAGGCTGGTGGGACGGAAGAGTGGGGTCGTGTCATAGAATTCATCGAGAACAAGAATAGGACTGGTCTAGGATTTCAGCAAGGGTCGTTCAAATGCGATGTCAAGACTATGCAACAAGTTTTCCGCAGTGGAGGGTTCATTCATAAAGAATAAGAACACTCAGTTGCTATCATTGAAGATGAAGATGAGGAAGATAGTGCCAACTTTATGACACACAGACAAACTTGAAACAATTCGGTTGTTATTGATATTCCCGTGATTGTGCATCGTTCAAAGTAATTTTTTTATTGCTTATAGAAAAATCCTTCTCCTATGCCTAAGGGAGAAGTGAAACATTGTCAGACATTTTCGAATTATCATCAATAAAATACAACTTTATTCATCCACATTTATGTTGTTTTTACTTTTTACTTTTTCTGAAAATGGTAATCATAAAAAACATAAATAAGCAATAATTTTTCCCATATCTGCATAATATTTGTTTACACTTCATATTTCTAAAATCAAAATATCAAATCATTATGCAGGTTGCTTCTCAAACCCGTTGAATATAATGATCCTACTCCCTTTCCAAACATTGATTTCCCTGTATTTGAAATAGAGGAAGAGAATGATGATGAAGACATTCCTAATGAGTTATCATGATTTCTTGAGCACGAGGAAAGAACCATTCAGCCGTTTGAAAAGCATATTGAATTTGTCAACTTGGGTTCCGAGGATGATATCAAGGAATTCAAGATTGGCTCGCAGCTTCATCCAGAGGTTAAGAAGGGGTTGGTTGAGCTTATCCGAGAATACTCTGATGTGTTTGCTTGGTCTTATCAAGATATGTCAGGTCTTGATACTAATATTGTGGAGCATATATTTCCGCTGAAGCCAGAATGTCCACCATTCAAGCAAAAGTTGAGAAGAACTCATCCCGATATGGTAGTGAAGATCAAGGAAGAAGTGAAAAAGCAGATCGATATCTGTTTCCTTGTTACCTCCGAGTATCCGCAATGGGTGGCCAATATTGTTCCTGTTCCAAAGAAGGAGGAAAAAGTTTGTATGTGTGTTGATTATAGAGATTTGAATAAATATAGTTTGAAAGATGATTTTCCTCTACCACACATTGATATGTTGGTAGACAATACAGCTAAGTTCAATATCTTCTCTTTTACGTGCAAATTTTCTGGTTATAATCAGATTAAGATGGCGCCCGAAGATATTGAGAAGACCACATTCATTACACCTTGGGGAAAATTCCGTTATTAAGCGATGCCTTTAGGTTTGAAGAATGTTGGTGCAACGTACCAGAGAGCCATGACCACTCTTTTCCATGATATGATGCATAAAGAGATTGAGGTCTATGTTGACAATATGATTGCCAAATCAAGGACTGAAGATGAGCATGTTGAGCACTTGTTGAAGTTATTCCAGTGCTTGAGGAGGTATAAACTCCGCCTGAATCCCGATAAGTGTACATTTGGTATTCGCTCTGGTAAGTTGTTGGCATTTTTGTCAGCGAGAAGGGTATTGAAGTTGATCCTGCCAAGGTCAAAGCAATACAAGAGATGCCTGCGACCAAGATTGGGAAGCAAGTCAGAGGTTTTCTTGGCCGCTTGAACTATATCTCAAGATTTATATCACATATGACTGCCACATGTGCGCTTATATTCAAGCTCCTTCGGAAAGATCAGTCTTGTGATTGGACCGAGTATTTCCAGAAAGCTTTTGACGGTATCAAAGAATATCTACTTGAGCCTCTGATTCTTTCTCTGCCCATTGAAGTAAGGCCTTTGATCATGTATTTGATTGTGCTTGAAGAGAGTATGGGTTGTTTTCTTGGTCAGCAAGAAGAATCTGGTAAGAAAGAATATGCAATTTACTACCTCAGTAAGAAGTCCACCAATTGTGAGTCTCAGAATTCTATGCTTGAGAAGACATGTTGTGCTTTGGCTTGGGTTGCTAAGCGTCTGCGCCAGTATATGTTGAATCATAATACTTGGTTGATATCCAAAATGGATCCAATCAAGTATATATATGAAAAGCCTGCTTTAACTGGGAGAATTGCTTGTTGGCAAATGTTGTTATCTGAGCATGATATTGAGTACCGAGCTCAGAAAGCGATTAAAGGTAGTGTCTTGGCCGACCATTTGGCTCACCAACCTATTGATGATTATCAGTCAGTGTAGTTTGATTTCCATGACGAAGAGATACTATATTTGAAGATGAAAGATTATGATGAACCATTGCTTGAAGAAGGGCCAGAACGTGGTTCCTGTTGGGGCATGATATTTGATGGAGTTGTTAATTCGTATGGTAATGGCATTGGGGCAGTGATTATTTCTCCTCAAGGCACTCATTTCCCGTTTACAGTTAGATTGACCTTTAAATGTACGAACAATATGGCTGAGTATAAAGCTTGCATTATGGGGCTCGAAGAAGCCATTGATCTTAGAATCAAATATCTTGACATCTATGGAGATTCAGCTTTGGTGGTTAACCAGATCAGAGGTGAATGGGAGACGAATCAACCCGATTTGATACCATATAGAGATTATGTGAGGAGGATATCAACTTTATTTACAAAGGTTGAGTTTCATCATATTCCTCGAGATGAAAACCGGATGGCAGATGCTCTTACAACGTTGGCTTCCATGATTATGGTGAAGTATTGGAATGAAGTTCCCAATTTGACTGTGATGCGTTTTGATATGCCAGCTCATGTATTTTTTGTTGAAGAAATCAAGGATGACCATCCATGGTATTATGATATCAAATGTTTCCTCTAAAGTCAGATTTATCCATTGGGGCATCTTTGAAATATAAGAAGACTTTGAGAAGATTAGCTGGCAACTTCTACTTGAATGGTGATGTGATTTACAAGAGAAATTTTGATATGGTTTTGCTAAGATGCATGGATAGACACGAAGCAGACCTATTGATAGCAGAAGTCCATGAAGGTTCCTTTGGTACCCATTCCAACGGACATGCTATGGCAAAAAAGATGTTGAGAGCAGGTTATTATTGGTTGACAATGGAATTTGACTATTGCAAGTTTATAAAGAAATGCCATAAGTGTCAAATTTATGTAGATAAAATTCATGTTCCTCCGACATTGTTGAATGCCATTTCCTCTCCATGGCCCTTATCCATGTGGGGGATTGATATGATTGGTATAATTGATCCCAAAGCGTCAAACGGACATCAATTCATTCTAGTGGCTATTGACTACTTCACAAAGTGGGTTGAAGCGGCATCATATGCAAATATAACCAAACAAGTTGATGTGAGGTTTATCAAGAATCAGATTATATGCTGTTATGGTATGCCAAGTAAGATCATTACTGACAATGGATCGAACTTGAACAATAACATGGTGGAAGCTCGCTGTAGACACTTCAATGTAACACATCATAATTCTTCTCCCTACAGACCCAAGATGAATGGGGTTGTTGAAGCTGCGAACAAGAATATCAAGAAGATTATCTAGAAGATGGTTGTGGCGTACAAAAGATTGGCATGAGATGCTCCCATTTGCTTTGCATGGGTATCGTACATCCGTCCGCACTTCAACAGGGGTGACCCCTTTCTCTCTTGTTTATGGCATGGAAGTTGTGCTCCCCATGGAGGTTGAGATCCCATCATTGTGTGTGCTAATGAAAGCCAAGTTGACCGAAGCTGAATGGTGTCAGACCAAATATGATCGGTTGAATTTGATTGAAGAGAAGAGTGTAAGACCCCAATTTTGACCCTAAGACCCCATATGCAATTCCATCATAAGCATTAGCATTGGGATCATACCTTGGCATCTTCCTTACCCCTCTTTCATTGGGTTTGTTTTGGGAGAGATCACCAAGCACTTTGTGATTATATCATACTTGTATTTTATTATTTCACTAACCAAAATACCAAAAATATGTCTTTGCATTTGCCTAACTCTTTTGTAGGAAGGGCATGATCCCATTGATTAATCAAGTTCACATCTAGGGTTTGAGACCCTCATGAACAAAGAGCACAACCAAGAATTGATTCAAGAATGGTTATGAGCATCATATATGAGTCCCAATCTTCTCTACATGTTATATTGATCAAGTTTTCTTCAAGAGTTTGAGGGTGATTTGCCTTGGAAACCCTAGTTTGACTGGGTATCTTGAGTAACTTCTCCAACAAGCTATCTCACCAATTGATCAAATTTCTCAAGTGAAACTTAAAAATTCATCATCTTATGCATATATGATCTACCATGAGCCTAAAAAGTCAAGAGAATTGGAAGTTAGCAAGTTGGTTGATGGTGGTTGGCCAGATGAATTCATCTGATCAAAACTGGGTCTCCCTAGACCCTATCTCCTACAATTTTCACTATATGAAAATGATTCCAAGAGAAAACTTACTCTAAATCACATTCCAAACAAATTTCATGTTGATACCTAGAGCTAGTTTTTCTTGGAAAATCATTTTCTATGTTGAAACATTATAGGTCATTTTGTTTAAACCCTAATTTGAAAGTCAACTTCCCGAGGCCATAGCTTGCTCAATTTTTATGAGATGAAAGATTTCCAAGTTTAAAAATAAAATTCAATGTGTCTAATTCAACTTTAATGTTTGGAGTGGGAGATAATTCAACTTTTTTGAGCATGTGATATGAGGTTACATTATAGGTCACTTTTGACCTATACCATTGATCAAGTGATTTTTCCAAACTTCAAAAATGCATAACTCTATAATTTCAAATCCAAATGACATGAAATTTGTGACAATTTTAAAGTTCTTTGAGAGAGCTACAACTTTGATGAAGATACTTTTCTCATTTGAAGCTCATATAAAAAGTTAAGCAAGGTGGAATATTGAGACATATGGCTTGACACTTAGAAAAAATTTGATATGTCAAAATTTTCCAAATTTCCAAACTTCCACCTCAAATTTCTTCAAGTTACAAACTCCAAATGGAAAAGTGTTGAACATGAAAGTTATTCCTCTTGATCTCACCTTTCCAAAGAGCTTAAATTCATTCGTTTTGGACAAGGAATGCATAGGCTGCGCATGGCATGAACATGGTGTCATCACTTGGCAAGGATCACACTTCAAATCAAAATGTATACTTGCCTTGCAATCCAAACTGAACTCAGACTATCTCACACTCATTTGTGGACTTGTGGCAATGATTTTATGGGCCTATGCGTGCCCGTGCACCCATGCATCATCAATGAAAAAATTTGGAAAGTGAATTCAAGTGTGCAAAAAGCAATGGATTCAGCTATAAATAGAGCCTCATATGCTCAGCATTTCACACACATTCGCGCCAGCTTTGATTCCCTAACTCTAACCCTCACATTGCAAAGTATAAACCTGAGAAATTCACTTGAATTTGAGTTTGAATTTCCACTGTTTTGAAATTCAAATCTCCAGGAATCCACAACCTTTTGAGCATTCAATCCTTCTTCTACAAGCATTTGGAGTGAAATCAAGCACGAGCAAGAGCAAGATCAGTTGAATCCACACCTCCATTGAAGGTATTTTCCAAAAAAATTGATCTCTTCGATTCTCTCTAATTCTTGCTCAATTCTATTGATTCTTTGGTTGTCTGAAGTCCTACCAATGTAGGCAAGAAGATTGAGTTGCTTTGAGGCCAAATCGAAGCAACTCAGTTCATGTACCTCAAATTTCAACTCCATGTATCTCTCAATATACTTGGAGTTAGAGTGAATTGGGGCTAGATTCGAACTCATTGCCATTTTTATTTTGAAATCATGTCCTTGTTTTTAATTTTGGTGATGGTTATGACGGAACCAGTCCAGCGAGGTTCGCCGGAGAAGACAACCGGTCCATGGCCGCCGCCGGTCCTGAGCCACATGATCCTCTTGATTTGTTTTAATCTGGAGCGTGCATTTGAATTACCAATGTTATGGCGCGCTAACTAATGTCCATCGTGGATAGCGCGTTTTCCACCACTTGATCTGCCACCTCAATTAATGAGGGAGATCAAGTGGTCCACGTTTTTTCTGATATTTTAATTTTCATTTTAATTGCATTATTTTCAATAATTCATATTAAATTTAATATTGATCCAAAAAATATGGGACTTTCACCTAAAGTTTTCAAATATTGTCCTCTTTCATATTCTGAATTAAAATTACTCTTTGGATCATTATTAATATTTTTCATGAATTAATTGATTTTGTATTTGTCTTTAATTATTTAAAAATATTTTTAAATGTCCAAAAATTATGAAATTTTTTCTCCAAGGTCCTTTGACCTTGTTTGACCTATGATAAATCTCATGGCCATTTCTTTAGTGTTTTGATGAGATTTTAAGAATTGAACAAACCATATTTAATTTAAATGCACTATTTTGGTATTTTTAATTTGAATAAATGCCAAATAAATTTGTTGACCAATTGTGATGACTTGTTTATGTTTGACTCTTGTTGTTGGGCCTTGGTCAAGGTTGATTTGACTTTGTCAAATTAATATCATTGTATTTAGGAGATTGATGGAATGTACATTCCATCTCCCAAAATGAATGGATGATATTAATTTAGTAAAAGTCCTCCTTTGACCAATTTGTGTTTTGATTCATTCCCCTCCCACTTCATCTTATTCCCTTTCTTCATTCATTCATTCCATTTTTGGCCTATGATATCTCATAATCCTAAGGCTAGTTGATTGAAAAATTGACATGAGTATGGATGAGATTAGGCCACACCTTTTGCATATTCTTTTTGTGTGTGGTATGTTTCATGAGCATAGTTCATTATATCATGTCTCTAACATGCATTAACACCAAAATTGTATTGCCCGACCTCAAATAGTTGTGACTTCTACATAAGTCCAATTACGATTGCTTAACATAGCGCTAAATTTGTGACATAAAAGGCATAAGCATTCTAGTTAGTGAGATTGTAAGGCTCCCCTCTTTCATGGTATTGTGTGGAAACTTGGCCTTTTTTCCTTCCTTTGGAAGATGTCTTGGTTCAAGGATCCATGCTTGTGATAAGTGGGTTGAATGTTCTCCAAAGAATAACTTCAATTAAAAAGCAAAAGCAAAACAATACTAACTTTTAACCTATTAACTACTAACTTTTAATTTCAAGCCCTTTACTTTAATGCCATTTAATTCTAGCTTTTATACATTTGCCATTGTTCATATCATTCTAATTGTTTATGTTAATGCAATTTTCACTTTGTCCATTTGGACCATATTGTGTGATATATTTTGTTTGTGTATACTTTGCTTGTTTGTGTGGTCTTTGACCATTAATGTACATAATAACAAAAAAAACCTAAAAGACTTTTGTGTGGACTGTTGGCTTGAACTTGGACAAATGGACTTAGAATTTAGGTAATATTTCTATGCTAAAGGACTTGGCCAATGCCAACTTGTTGAAGAACCAAGTGCTTGCAATCTGAAACTTCATTTGATACATCATTCAAGATCCTTTTAAGTTCATCTGCAACATGATCATTGTGAAGCTGTTATTTTAAACCGGTGACTTGTGGAATTCATCTGTTACATGGGCTACTTTGAAGAAGATCATGGAATGGATAAGCTTGGATGTGGCCATCTTTATTTGATGCCTTGCTCTTCAAGATAATATAATTGTGCATTTGTGTGTTGCTTGATTCTAAAAGTCCAAGGGAATTCTGGGTTTCTATTGACATTCTTGTCTATTGGATTGCTACTCATTTGGTCAGATCTTTTCAACTCTAAACTTTTAATTTTGTACATAGGATAGTCTCTTCATCTTCTCCCCATTTCTTTAATTTCAAAATCTCTCCCTCCATTTTTCAAAATCTTCTTTGTGTGAACAACTTTTGTTCTAAACTTTGACCACTTTTGCAAAAAGATAGAAACTTTGGCCTTATGCCATTGCATTTTCAAACTTCTTTTTTTAAATCAAACTTGTAAATAGACTTAACTATACTTGACTTAAACTTTTAAAAAGCCAAAAAGAACTAACTCATTCAAACCATTTTTAGGCCTTTGTGCCTTTCAAACTTTATTTTTGTTAAAAACAATGCATCCACTTTGAAATTTGTATCACGAACTACGAGGTTTTGATCACTCATTTTTATGTTGGTACGTAGGCACAAGACTGAAGGTCTTGTCAAACATAAAAAATATAATTAATGAATTCTTTTCTCATCCCCCCATTCTATTTGTTTGTAAACATCACTTTGTACCAAATACATATGCACACAAAAAGGGATCCCAACGAGTACCTAGGACACTTTGGGTGCTAACACCTTCCCTCTGTTTAACCAACCCCATTACCTGTAATCTCTGACATTTTATTAGTTTTGATTTGAAAACTTCTTACTTTTTGGGTTTTGTTCGTACTTTTTCCCTTTTCCTTTGGAAACAATAAAAGCGCGGTGGCGCCTCTTCTTATTTGATCTCTAGCTTATCCATAGCTTGATGATAATGAATTTCCCGCTACAGAAATTAGGTGGCGACTCTGCTGGGGAGTAGTCTCCAGTGGGTTTAGCCTACTTTTTGTGTGTATATATTTGTATATATGTGATGTTTGTATATATGTATGTGTGATATAATCTGCTTGTTGTGCTTGGTGATCTATGAGTGGTGAGATAAGTTCTAACCCAAACTTGAGTGCAATTAAGATAGGAGGATGGCATAGTCATGTTCGACTTGTGTGGAGTAGTCCTTAACAAGTTGGCTTGAGATCCATCTGCTCAGTGGAGACTCTTTTGGATTTGGAAATGTCACACAAGTATTTATGGTTAGGCATTACTATTTCCAATTGGGTCCGAGAAGCTGAGGACCTTAGAACATTTAACCCATCTTGGCCTATTTAGGATGTAGTGCGGAGACTATTCAAGTGTAGACTTGATAATAGTTGTTATGTGATACTACACTCAGACGACTTTCTCTTGAGAATATTATGGGTCGATGAGTCAGTCATCTAAACCTGTAATATCCGATAGATGGAATTAAGACTCTGGGAACTTTTTAGAACATGATCTACAGTTTTTTATCCTTAGTTCACTCCTTTGGGATGGTTCTTACCCAGACTCCATGCTCGTGACTTGCATCAAACCCTTAATTCTTGGTTGATCCAATCAAGTCTTGTCAATATCAATGGAACTTGGGTGTTGATGAGGTGAAAACCATAATCCACCAAAATGGATGATTGATCTTGACAAAGACTTGATTCATCCCTTGACCTTTGTTTGATTGCCTTGTGTGTGATCCCTTATTTGTGATTGTTGCATTCATGCATTCATGCGCATCATAACATTCATCACACGGAAATTTCAAGGAACTAAG
Source organism: Lathyrus oleraceus (assembly GCF_024323335.1). Taxonomy (NCBI): domain Eukaryota; kingdom Viridiplantae; phylum Streptophyta; class Magnoliopsida; order Fabales; family Fabaceae; genus Lathyrus; species Lathyrus oleraceus. The sequence continues at coordinate 460,160,281 of NC_066585.1, forward strand.
GTATCATTTGCAAATATTTTCAGACCATGGATTATGGACGAAGGAACACTAAGAAGTACAGTTTCAGATGTCCCGACTTGAAAGAGTTAAGGAAGATAGCATCTTTTATATTAGATCCCTTGGACTTTAAACAACGCCATGGGAAGCTTCTGTCCATCTTGTCTGCTGATGTGGTTGAAGGACTCTTGAGTGTGCTAGTGCAGTTCTATGATCCTCTCTACCGTTGTTTCACTTTCCCAGACTTTCAGCTTGTGCCTACCTTGGAGGAGTATTCTCATCTTTTGGGTATACCTGTTTCTAGTAGAGTGCCTTTTAGTGGATTAGAGGAGATTCCCCGATCTAATATTATTGCTGAAGCTCTTCACTTGAAGAAGTCTGAGATAGAGGCTCATTGGGTGAAGAAAGGAGGGTTATTTGGGTTTCCATCTGTTTTCCTCATCAAGGAAGCTACTACCTTTGCTCAAGCTGGTAGTGTGGATTCTTTTGAAGCTATCTTTGTGTTGCTCATCTATGGATTAGCTTTGTTCCCTAACATTGACGGTTTTGTTGATGTTAACGCCATTAGACTCTTCTTGATTGGGAATCCTGTGCCTACTTTGTTGGGTGATATGTATTTCTCTTTGCATCTAAGGAATTCTAAGGGTGGTGGAACGATTTTGAGTTGTATCCCTCTTCTGTACAAGTGGTTTATTTCGCACTTGCCTCAATTTCCTACTTTTGTGGAGAACAAACAATGTCTAAGGTGGTCACAGAGACTTATGTCTCTCACTAATGATGATATAGTTTGGTATGATCCTTCTTTGGGCAGTTTGGAGATTATTGATAGTTGTGGTGAATTCTCTAATGTGCCTCTCATTGGTACACAAGGAGGAATTAACTACAACCCTGCTTTGGCTCGTCGTCAACTTGGGTTCCCCTTGAGAGACAAACCTAATAACATGATGTTAGAAGGTCTTTTCTATCAAGAGGGTAAATATCCTCAACATTTGAAGCAGAAGATTGTGCATGCTTGGCATAATGTGCATAGGAAAGGAAGATCCGAGCTTGGTCCACGCAATTATGTAGCTTTGGAAGTTTACACTCTTTGGGTGAAGAAGAGAGCTATGGAGTTGAAGATGCCTTATCCTTGAGAAAGACCTATGTCTATGGTTGTGGTTGAGCCATTAACTCTCCCTAACCAAGATGTAAAGGAGTTGGAAGACGCGCTCGCCAAGATGAAGCAAGAGAAGGATATGTGGAAAGAGTGTTTTCGTGCTTTGAGAAAGAATCATGAAGAGTTGCAGTTGGAGTCTAAGGACAAAGATGCACTTATTGAGCTACTTGAAGACCGAGTGACGAAGAGACAGAGAGAGCCAGAGGTTTCATCTTATAGCATGCCTCAACCTTCCGTTGCTTGGAAGAAGATTGTTGATCAGCTTGTCCTCGAGAAGACTCGGATGAAGGCTTCTTTTGAGACCGAGATCCGTCGCATTCGAAGAAAGTGCGCGCCTTCAGCCAGATCTTATGACATTGTTGTTAGGGATCCTTAGGATGACTAGTCTCCTTTTCTCTTGTATCTTTTTATTTTGGTTTCTGAAATTGTACTCAGTGTAATCCTTCCAATTTATATAAATAAAAATGGATTTTTGGTCATATCAAATTGTTGCAATTACCATTTAAATATTATATATTTGCAAATGATATAGTAAGTTCCTTGAAAAATAAAAATAATCAAGCATTGCATTTCATGCATCATTTGCATAAGCAGGTTTTCGCCAGATGTCTGATTGGTGTTTCTTATGTGCTTTAGCTAAGCTGACTCACCGGTATAATACCCGAGCCAATCATCTGAGAATCATGGAACATTTGGAGCAAGAGAACAGAGAGCTGAAGGACGAGATCACCCGCCTGACTGCCATGATGGAGTCAGTTCTTGCTGCTCAGAATCAAGCTTCTCCAACACCTGCAACTCCTCTCGCGAGGACTGTTACTTCATAGGTGACTACCTCTACCATGCCTTCTGCTACCGCCCATTTCGCGGCGAATATGTCTGCCGGATTCCCGTGGGGAATGCCGCCCAACTTTGTGCCCGAAGGTTTTGCGCCTATATTTGCTTCCATGCCGGCATCTAGCCCGGTCATGTCCGTGCCACCTCCCGTTGTGCACACTTTGCCTCGCATAGAGGATACCATCTATCATTCCGAGCCGTCTGAGGTTTCGGATGTGTATGAGAAGATGGACAAGATGAAAGATCAGTTTCTTGAGTTGCACAAGGAATTGAAGACGCTGAGAGGAAAAGATATGTTTGGAAAGAGTGTTGCTGAGTTGTGCTTAGTGCCCAACGTCAAGATCCCAGTGAAGTTCAAAGTGCCTGACTTTGAAAAGTATAAGGGGTGTAAGAACAAAATTAGTTCTACAATAGTATTCCAGGATTTTGATGATAACAAAGGATGAAACCAAAAATGGCACCCTAACGAAAATTCTCTAAGTGTGCAGGACTCTGAACAGCAACAAAGGAATCTGGTCTTTTTATCAAATACAAACTTGATCAGATACAAAGCACTAGAAGATCATAAGCATCTAAGGAAGGAGTGCGCTCTAGAAGTTTTGACTCTGAGCAAAGCAAGATAGTAGGAAGAATCAGAAGCTCTAAACTTCCATGGGTCTTAGTTATGATGATCTGAAAGACCAGTACTCTGAGAAGCTCTGATGTAACCTCAACGTAATCTCCTTCTGACGTAGAACTCCGAGATAACAAAGACTCTGATGAAGTTTCTCCAAATCCAGAAAAAGTAACGGAAAGAATTTCTTCAAATGGAAAGGAAGTATTTTTAGAAAGAAATAATTCAGGGAGACAAATTGGTTATGGCAAGAAACACAGAAGTAATGACATTGAATGCTCATCAAAGGCCAATATTTTGTCATCACTCCAACGGTCCTTCTCGCCACTATATAAAGGAAAGCCTACTTCATTGAGAGACACACAACAATGCACAGAAAATTCTTTACATTCTCTCTTAGTTTTTCACGAGCTGTTGCTCATACGTGAAAACACTTGTTTGATTATTCTGCTGTAATATTTGCTTACTCTTAGAAGCACTCTCTATTACAAATTTATTTTCCTAAATTGTTTTTGTTCCTCAAGTGACTCTGCGTAGTCTGTATACTTGGGAGGACTAAGAGATCACTCTCTTAGACGTTTGGTAGTATTAATCTTTCAAGATTAGTGGATTAAGTCCTTTTTGAAGGCGAAATCACCTTGGCCGGGTGGACTGGAGTAGCTTTGTGTTATAAGCGAACCAGTATAAAATTTGGTGTTCTTACTTTTGAAAAAGCTTTTAATTTCTAAAACAATTCAAACCCCTTTCTTGTTTTTCTCACCTTCAGTTAGTATCAGAGCTTCAGATCTGTTATTAATTTTCTAATCAAACACTTAACAGTGTAGAGAGATCCAGAACGAGAAAAACTATGGCCAACACCAATGAAAGAGATAGTTACAACACTAATCCTCCAGTATTTGATGGAGAGAAATTCGATTACTGGAAAGATAGAATTGAAAGTTTCTTTCTGAGCTATGACGCTGATCTCTGGGACATTGTCACAGTTGGATACAAACCTCCTGTAACAGATGTTGGAGTTGCCGTTCCCAGAAGCAAAATGACAGATGATCAGAAGCGCGAATTCAAGAATCATCACATGGCCAGAACGATACTTCTCAATGCCATATCCTACAATGAGTATGAAAAAATCACCAACAGGGAAACAGCTAAAGATATACTCGACTCCCTGAGAATGACTCATGAAGGAAACTCTTAGGTGAAAGAAACAAAGGCTCTGGCTCTAATCCAGAAATATGAAGCCTTCAAAATGGAGGATGATGAAGTTGTAGAGGTAATGTTTTCTAGATTTCAAACTCTAATTGCAGGTCTCAAAGTGCTAGACAAAGGATACACAACTGCAGACCATGTCAAAAAGATAGTCAGAAGCTTGCCAAAGAAGTGGAGACCCATGGTCACAGCCTTAAAGCTATCAAAGGATCTGAACAACATCAGCCTTGAAGAGCTTATCAATTCACTCAGAAGTCATGAGATAGAACTGGAGGAAGATGAGCCTCAGAAGAAGATCAAGTTTGTAGCATTAAAGTCCAGATCTGAAAGGCGCAAGTCTGACAGAAACAAAGCCTTCCAGGCCGAAACAGAAGACGCTGATGACTCTGAGGAGGAAGATTCTGACGATGAGGAAGAATTATCCTTTCTGACCAGAAGAGTAAAACAACTCTGGAGAAAAAGGAATAATAACTTCAGAAAACCAAGACCCAGAGGGGACCGATCAGAGTCAACCTCAAAAGGTAAATCTAACAAAGATGTTACGTGTTATGAATGTAAAGAAGCAGGTCACTACAGAAACGAATGTCCCAAGTTAAAGAAAGATAGTTCCAGAAAAGAGAACTTCAAGAAAAATTCCCTTAGAACCAAAAAGGGATTGATGGCTACCTGGGACGACAGTGAATCTGACTCATCAGAATCAGACTCTGATGAACATGCTAATGTGGCACTCATGGCTACCACATCCAAGAATACTTCAGATGAAGAATCTGAATCAGAAGAGGTATTTTCTGAACTTTCTCGATCTGACCTAGAATCATGTCTGTCTGAAACTCTAAACTCATATCAGAAACTCAAACAAAAATTTAAAGGTATAAAAGGTGTTCTTGAAGAAACAACATCAACGAGCAACACCAATTCAACAACAACAACAACATCAACGTCAACAACAACAACCGTAACAAAAAATGAACACCTACAACAACAATACCAACAACAATCATTATCAACAGAACTTTGAGAGGAAGAAGGTCTCTTTTGACCCGACTCCTATGTCGTATACAGAGCTGTATCCCTCGTTAGTTCTCAAGAACTTAATTCAACCGAGGAACCCACCGCAGATCCTAGAACCACTCCTTGGTGGTATAAACCTGAGCTCCGTTGTGATTTTAATCAAGGAGCACCCGAACACGACATTGAAAATTGCTATCCATTGAAGTATGAGGTTCAGAAGCTTATGAAGAGTGGTATGGTGTCCTTTGAGGACCGCGCGCCAAATGTGAAAGCGAACCCTTTGCCCGCTCATGGGAACTCTTCGGTGAATATGGTAGACGGTTGTCCTGGAGAATTCAAGGTTTATGACGTCCAGTTTATCCGAAGATCCTTGGTGCAGATGCATGGGGATATCTGTTTGGTGAGTGACTGTGAACATGACCATGATGGTTATATTGTTTGTAGTGCGAATCCAAGAGGGTGTGTTGTAGTGAAAAGGGACATCCAACATCTGATGGATGAAGGCATGATCCAAATTGTTCAATCCCGTCGTGTAGATGACGGCGTCAATGTCATAGTGCCTGTTTTCAAACAACAAGAGCGGTTGGTAATTCAATATGACAGCAACAACAATATTAATGTCAGTCAAAGATCAGTATCGCCATTGGTAATATAGTTAGCAGGCCCGGTACCATATTCATTTGATAAGGTTGTACCATACCAGTATAATGCTACAATGATAAATAATGGTCAAGAGGTCCCGTTACCTACGACTAGTTCAGTAGTGAGCATTGCTGATGTAACGAAGGTGACACGCAGTGGTCGAGTGTTTGGGTCGGTGTTCCCAGAAAACAAAGAAGATACGATTATTGGTAAGAAGGTGGAGGTGCCTAATGTAGATCTGGTTGGTTGTTCAAAAGATAAGTCTGGTGGATCCAGCAAATTGAAATCCAATGATGATGATGAGGTACTCCGATTGATAAAGAGGAGCGAGTTTAATGTGGTTGAGCAGCTGCTCCAAACCCCCTCAAAAATCTCAGTGTTGTCTCTGCTAATGAATTCCAAAGCGCACAGAGAAGCACTACAGAGAGTTCTTGAACAAACATACGTAGAGCATGATGTTACTGTGGATCAGCTTGATCACATTGTGGCTAACATCACTTCTTGCATTAATCTGAGCTTCTGCGATGAAGAACTCCCTAAGGAGGGAAGAAATCATAACCTGGCTTTGCATATTTCAATAAATTGCAAAGAAGATGTTATGTCAAACGTGCTTGTTGACACCGGGTCGTCGCTGAATGTGCTTCCGAAGTCAACTTTGTCAAAGCTATCTTACCAAGGAGCGCCTATGAGGTATAGCAGTATAATCGTCAAAGCCCTTGATGGTTCGCGCAAGACAGTAATTAGTGAAGTGGACCTTCTAGTCAAGATAGGTTCGAGTGATTTTCATATTACTTTTCAAGTAATGGATATCCACCCGGCCTACAGCTGTTTATTGGGAAGGCCATGGATACATAAGGCAGGAGTTGTTACCTCCACTCTGCACCAAAAATTGAAATTTGTCAAGAATGGCAAGCTTGTGATTGTTGGAGGAGAGAAGGCGTTGTTGGTTAGCCACCTGTCATCTTTCTCTTATGTTGAAGCTGAGGATGAGGTTGGAACTCCATTCCAAGCCTTATCTATTGCTGCTGAAGAGAGAGTTGGGGCACCTATGTCCTTGTTGAAAGATGCTCAGAAGATTGTTGAAGAAGGTACTGTTGATCAGTGGGGGCGCATGGTAGAGGTCTTCGACAACAAGGGCAGAACCGGTTTGGGGTTCCAAAAAGACTCATCAATTGCAAGATCTGAAGATATGCAACTCAGCTTCCGTAGCGGAGGGTTCATTCATGGCAATGAACAACACTTAGCTGTTGTGCTAGAAGATGACGAAGAGGAAGACTGCACCAATTTTGTGACGCATGGAAAGGCTTGTAACAATTGGACTGCTGTTGATATTCCTGTTATTTTGCATCGATCTAATTAATTTATTTTATATGTTTTTAAAATCCTTCTCATATGCCTAAGGGAGAAGTGAACATTGTTGGGCATTTCAATTTGATCATTAATAAAATTAATTCTATTCATCCACATCTTTGATGTTTGTTTTTACTTTTTGCTTTATTCTAAAAATGGTAATCACAAAAAACATAAATAAACAATATAATTGTCCATCTGCATAATATTTGGTCACAAATTTACTTCTCTAAAATCAAAATATCAAATCATTATGCAAGTTAGTTTCTAACCCCATTGAATACAATGATCCTTCTCCTTCTCCAAATTTTGAATTCCTTGTGTTTGAGGCCGAAGAGGAAAGTGATGTAGAAGTGAGTGATGAATTGACTCGTCTTCTTGAGCAAGATGAAAAGATTATTCATCCGTTTGAAGAGCATATTGAGCTAGTCAACTTGGGTTCCGAAGATGATGTGAAGGAAGTCAAGATTGGGTCTCGACTGTGTCCAGATGCTAAGAAGGGGTTGATTGATCTTTTTCGAGAGTATTCAGATGTGTTTGCGCGATCTTATCAAGACATGCCTGGTTTGGATTCTGAGATTGTGGAGCATAGATTGTCGTTGAAGCCAGAATGCCCGCCAGTCAAGCAGAAGTTGAGAAGAACGCATCCTGATATGGTTGTGAAGATCAAAGAGGAAGTGCAGAAGCAGATTGATGCCAGTTTCCTTGTGATAGCTGAGTATCCGCAATGGGTGGCCAATATTGTGTCTGTGCCGAAGAAAGATGGAAAAGTCTGTATGTGTGTTGGCTATCGAGATTTGAATAAAGCCAGTCCGAAAGATGATTTCCATCTGCCACACATTGATATGTTGGTAGACAATACGGCTAAATTCAAAGTCTTTTCGTTTATGGATGGATTTTCCGGATATAATCAGATCAAGATGGCACCCGAAGATATGGAGAAGACCACATTCATTACACCCTGGGGAACATTCTGTTATAGAGTGATGCCTTTCGGTCTAAAGAATGCTGGTGCGAATTACCAGAGAGCAATGACTGCTCTTTTTCATTATATGATGCATAAAGAGATTGAAGTTTATGTTGATGACATGATTTCTAACTCAATTGATGAAGAGGAACATGTTGAGCATTTGTTGAAGCTATTCCAGCGTTTGAGGAAGTATAAACTCCGCTTGAATCCCAATAAGTGTACTTTTGGTGTTCGTTCTGGTAAGTTGTTGGGCTTTATTGTCAGCGAGAAGGGTATTGAAGTTGATCCCGCCAAGGTCAAAGCAATACAAGAGATGTTTGCGCCCAAAACTGAGAAGCAAGTCAGAGACTTTCTCGGCCGCTTGAATTATATTTCCTGATTCATTTCCCACATGACTGCCACATGTGCACCTATATTCAAGCTTCTTCGGAAAGATTAGTCTTATGATTAGACCGAAGACTGCCAGAAAGCTTTTGACAGTATTAAAGAATATTTTCTTGAACCTCTGATTTTGTCTCCCCCTTTTGAAGGAAGACCGTTGATCATGTATTTGACTGTATTCGAAGATAGTATGGGTTGTGTTCTTGGTCAACAAGATGAGACTGGAAAGAAAGAATTTGCAATTTACTACCTCAGTAAGAAGTTCACCGACTGTGAGACTCGGTATTCTATGCTTGAGAAGACTTGTTGCGCATTGGCTTGGGCTGCTCAGCGTCTGCGTCAGTATATGTTGAATCATACCACTTGGTTGATATCCAAAATGGACCCAATCAAGTATATATTTGAGAAGCCTGCTTTAACTGGGAGAATTTCCCGTTGGCAGATGTTGTTATCAGAGTATGATATTGAATACCGATCTCAGAAAGCGATCAAAGGTAGTATCTTGGTTGACCATTTGGCTCACCAACCAATTGAAGATTACTAGTCAGTGCATTATGATTTTCCTAATGAAGAGATTTTGTACTTGAAAATGAAAGATTGTGATGAACCATTGCTTGAAGAAGGGCCAAAATCTGGTTCCAGTTGGGGCATGGTATTTGATGGAGCTGTTAATCAATATGGAAATGGCATTGGGGCAGTGATTATTACTCCTCAAGGCACGCATCTACCATTTACAGCTAGATTGACTTTCAAGTGTACAAACAACATGGCAGAATATGAAGCTTGCATTATGGGGCTTGAAGAGGCCATGAATCTCAGAATCAAGTATTTGGATGTCTTCGGTGATTCGGCTTTGGTTGTGAATCAAATCAAAGGAGAATGGGAGACGAATCAACCCGGTTTGATACCGTATAGAGATTATGAGAGGAGGATTTCAACTTTCTTTATAAAGGTTGAGTTTCATCATATCCCTCGAGATGAAAACCGGATGGCAGATGCTCTTGCAACATTGGCGTCGATGATTGGAGTGAAGTATTGGAATGAAGTTCCCAATTTGTCTGTGATGCATCTTGATAGGCCAGCTCATGTATTTATTGTTGAAGAGATCAAAGAAGAGAGGTTGTGGTATTGTGACATCAAATGTTTTCTTCAAAGTCAGATTTACCCGCCTGGGGCATCTTTGAAAGATAAGAAGACTTTGAGAAGATTGGACGGTAATTTCTACTTGAATGGTGATATACTATACAAGAGAAACTTTGACATGGTTTTGCTCAGATGCGTGGATAGACACGAAGCAGACTTGTTGATGACTGAAGTGAATGAAGGTTCCTTTGGTACTCATTCCAATGGACATGCAATGGCGAAGAAGATGTTGCGAGCAGGTTACTATTGGCTGACAATGGAATCTGACTGTTGCAAATTTGTGAAGAAATACCACAAGTGTCAAATTTATGCTGATAAGATTCATGTTCCTCTGACACTATTGAATGTTATCTCTTCCCCATGGCCCTTCTCCATGTGGGGAATCGATATGATTGGGATGATTGAGCCCAAAGATTCGAATGGACATCGTTTCATTTTAGTGGCAATTGATTACTTCACAAAATGGGTAGAAGCGGCATCATATGCAAATGTGACCAAGCAAGTTGTTGTAAGGTTTATCAAGAATCAGATTATATGCCGTTATGGTGTGCCAAGTAAGATCATTACTGACAATGGATCGAACTTGAATAACAATATGGTGGAAGCTCTTTGCAAGGACTTCAAGATTGTACATCATAATTCTTCTCCCTACAGACCCAAGATGAATGGGGTCGTTGAAGCTGCGAACAAGAACATTAAGAAGATTATTCAAAAGATGGTTGTCACGTATAAGGATTGGCATGAGATGCTCCCTTTTTCTTTGCATGGGTATCGTACATCCATCCGCACTTCAATAGGGGCAACCCCCTTCTCTCTTGTTTATGGTATGGACGCGGTACTCCCCGTAGAGGTTGAGATTCCTTCATTGTGTGTGCTCATGGAAGCCAAGTTGACTAAAGCTGAATGGTGTCCGACCAAGTTTGATCAGCTGAATTTAATTGAAGAGAAGAGATTGATTGCCATGTGTCATGGTCAGTTGTATCAGCAAAGGATGAAGAAAGCTTTTGATAAGAAGGTCAGACCTCGAGTGTTCAGAGAAGGTGACCTTGTGCTCAAGAAGATTTTGACGTTCAATCCAGATTCCAAAGGAAAATGGACTCCTAATTATGAAGGCCCATATGTTGTTAAGAAAGCCTTTTCAGGCGGTGCATTAATTCTTACAACTATAGATAGTGAAGAGTTCACTCGTCCTGTGAACGCAGATGCAGTCAACAAATACTTCGCCTAAAAAATAAAAGAATAGCTCGCTAAGTTGAAAACCCGAAAGGGCGGCTTAGGCAAAAAATGAGTGTCTCGGTGGATTGAAAACCCGAAAGGGTGATCCCGACAAAAATTAGAGACATAAAACAGAAAGAATTTCCCGATAAGTTGAGTACCCCACCTTGGGGTAACTTATGCAAAAATTAGGGATTATGGCAAGTAACTGCATTCTGCTGATCTTCAGATTTTGAAGACTTGTTTGAGCACAAGGGTTGACATCAGTTCACCCCTAGCAACGGTCAAGAGCATAATATTGATAGAAGGATTAAGGATCATTTGTATTCAATGTAACCCTTTTCCATGTAAATTACCATTTTCAACTTTGTAAAAATCCATGGAGTCTTGTCATTTACAGACTACCATCATATCAAATAAAGTTGAGCTTTTATCCAATTATTTCTACTCTTATTTATTTCAGCCAATAGTTTTAAATTTTTATTATGATCATTTTGAAATAATTTTTTTTTAATCAAAATCAGTTTTTTTAAAAATATATAAAAGCAAGACTTTTTCAAAGCAATTAAAATGAATATCAACAGCATTTTGATGGATATTAAGTCCTTAAGTGCGAAACATCAGAGGTTCCCCAAGTAGTTAACCCTTTCGGTATCCCTAGACGTTTGTGTTGATTCAGTTCCTCGGCGGAGTGTTTGATCCCAGTGGAATTTGTTTCCTTGTCCCCAGCTGAGTTGGTTGATTCAGATACCCTGCGGCGTGTTGTTTTCCCCGACAGAGTTTCTGCCTTCCCCAGCGAAGTTCGTATTTCCTCAGCAGGGTTGATCTTCAGAGATGGTTGATCTTCCCCCAGTAGATCGCTTTGGTTTCCCCACCAATCGCCATTCAACTTGCTCCCAGTCAGAGTTTCCTCCTGATTTCTGAGCAGCTTTTTGTGATTATTCTCTGTAGGGTTGTCTCCCATTTTTATGGTGTTGACCTAAAATTCCCCACAGATTGGATGTTTTGTCCTCAGCAGATCTCCTCCTTCCCCAGTTAGGTTTGAACCTTTAGGATGTCGATCTCTTTGTTCTCCAGCAGTTGTCTCCATATTTTGTGGATTGACTAAGGATTGTACCGGTGGTTCAAATTCTTTGAGACACCTTTGTATCCTTTGTGATCATTTTCTCAGCATAATCATCATATATACATATACATATACATTCATATAATTTCATAATTTGCATATCCTGCATCCTCGTATTTGATTTGTTTGAGATTCTTATTCTCTGTTATGGCGGTATTTTATCCCCATACCAAATTTGGTGTCTGTCCTCCTTCAATTGTAGAGTGTCAGCCCGTTAAGCAAAAAGACTTTAACCTTTCTCCGTTTCCCCACTGAGTTTGTTTCCTCGTGGATGGTTGTTATTTCAGTTTCCTCTCCAGTGGATTTTCTGGATGGAATTACTCCCCTTGAGTTATGTCCTCATTGGGTTGAGTCTTGATTGACCGTTTTCTTTCTAGCTCTTACCTAGATAGATACTTTGGTCCCCTAAGAGTCTATTACCCAGTAACTGATAATATTCTTCTTAGTTTGCAGTTTGTTACTTCTTGCCCAATACCCGACAAAAGTAACCTTATTTTTCTCCTCAATAAAGTCCCCAGTGGACCTATTCCCCAGGAAGTGTATCCTTGATATGTTCATCCTAACCAGTGACGGATATCTTTCTTTCCCATGCCTGAGTCTATCCTAGATATGTTCACTTTAATCGGTGATGGATATTCTCATTCTTTTGGTATTCTACCCAGTAAAAAGGTAGTTGTAATCCCTATTTTGTTCCCCAGAGAGTTAATCCTTGATATGTTCATCTTAACTGATGACGGGTTTTCTCCTCCTTGTGGTTTTCTACCCAGTAATCGGTAGTTATAAATCCTACTTTGTCCCCTCACATAGTCTATCCTTGATATGTTCATCCTAACCGGTGACGGATTTTCTCTCCGACGGTTTTCTATCCAGCTTTCGATAGATGTAATTCCTACCCTTTTTGTTCAGTTGGTATATCCTTGATATGTTTATCCTAATCGATGACGGGTATCCTCCTTGGCATTTCCAGGCAAGTCTATCCTTTATATGTTCATCTTAACCGGTGACGGATTTTCTTCCCTGTTGAGTTTATCCTTGATATGTTCATCCTAATCGATGACGGATACTCTCACCCTTGGTCTTCTGCCCAGTAATTGGTAGTTGTAAATCCTATCTTTTCTACATTTTTTCCAGCAAGGTTATTCTTACCCAATAACCGGTAATGAATTTCCTCTCCTGGAATCCTTAGCGAGTCATCATTGATATGTTCATCCTAACCGATGACAGATGTTCTCTCTGTCAGATCTTTATTATGTCCTTACCTAGTAACAGGTAGTGAATAATAGATTTCTGCTCCACCTGTGTTGAAGTTTATTTTTTACCCAGTCGAGTTGAGTGCGCATTTCCTCAGTGAAATCGCTTTTCCTGCATGAGTCGAGTACCTCAGTTTTATCCTGACCTACTCATGTCCCCTGCAGATGTTGTTTGTTTCCTGGCTGAGTCTTTCCATTTTATATGGAGTTCCTTAAGTCCCCCAGTAGTTTTTAAGTCGTAGCCTGGCCTACGCATAACCCCTTTTACCCCCCCCCCCTCCCACAGAGTCTTTGTCTCCCCAAGGAGTCTTCCTTACGGAATGTATTATACTCCTGTAGACTTTCGGTCTCTCTGATTTCTTTTTCTTTTGTGGAAATATTTCCCCACAAAGAATTTACTTTTGCATTCATGTCATATGCATCGTGAGGTCTCTTAGGGACCAAAATTTGTTTCTCTATGTTGTTATTTAAGCCCATTCTACTGAGTCGAGCTGGAGATTTTAACCTTCACCTCCTCAGTTAGAATATCCTTAAATAGGGGCAGCTGTAAGACCCTAATTTTGACCCTAAGATCCCTCATGCAATTCCATCATAAGCATTAGCATTGGGATCATACCTTGTGCAGCGGGGTTTTCGTTACCTTTAGGTTTATTGACTAAACTAAAAGTCAACATACAATGCGAGTCGCCACCGCACTTTTATTTATCCAAAGGAAAGGCTAAAAAGCGAACAAAAGCCAAGTAAGAAGTTTTTTAGATCAAAAACTAATAAAAATGTCAGAGATCTAGGTAAGGGGGTTGGTTATGAAATGGGAAGGTTTTACGCACCCAAAACATCCTTAGTACTCTAAGGGAACCCTTTTTGCAAATATGTGTTGTAGGTTGGTATTTGTGAAAAGATTTTTGCAAAAAGATTAGAGGGATGAGAAGAGAATAGATTATATTTACAAATTTTATTGTTTGAATGGATGAACCCATTGCCAACGTACCATCACAAAGGAGGATCAAAACCTCGTAGTTCGTGGTAAAAATTTCAAAGATTGGTGAATTGATTTTAATCAAAAGCCTTAAGGTCTTTTGTTATCAAAGGGAGAAAATTCAACCTAAACCAACATTCCACCATGCGAGGAAGGCTTCAACATGCTAGTGAGGGGTTGACCCTATAATAAGCATGGAAGGCTTATAATCCAACACTAAGGATGAGGTGAGATTTACATCAACCACTATGATAACTCAAACCTATGACTAATGTTTTTGAAAAGACTTTAACAAGTGGCCATTGGAACCACAAAACAACTTGAAATGGGTTATATTTACAAGTTGAATTTATTTACAAGATGGGGTCAAAGTTGGATTAAAGTTTATTTACAATGAGTATTTATGAAAATGATTTTGAAAAGTCAAAGGCCTAAGGCCTAGGTTTCTAATTTGAAATAAAGTCAAAGTTTTAAAAATGATTTTTGGCTTGGTTAGAGGGGGGAGAGGAGATAAGGGCTATTCCTAAAGCATACAAAGATAAGAGGGGAGAGATAACCCTTGGAGTTCCTTTTCTTGGAGTCATAGAGATGACTCAAGATTCTCCTTTCCTTTGGATTTAGCACACAAAGCAATCAATAATTTGAATTCAAGCTCCTAGGATCTCCATTTGGCTTGGCTCTTAACTTGGCTACTCATGGCAATGATCCTCTTTTCCCAATCTTAAGATGAGATTCCTATCACACAAAAGCACATATTAAAAAGCTTACAACATAATAAAGGGAATGGACAAAGAATAAGTTTGAGGAGAAGTCCTTTGAGGTCAACTTTGAATTTTAGCATTCTAAAGGCATGAGGCCTAGTTGCTCTTCAACACATTTTGCATTCTAAAGGCATGAGGCCTAGTTGCTCTTGAACTCCTTTAAGCATGGGTGAATCCTAATTCTAAGTCCTTTCTCCTTTTGTATTTTGGTTCACATCAAAACAAACACAAAACAACACAAAATAGCAATATATTTATATACAATAATGGGCTCAAATGAGCAAAAGAAAAATGACTTAAACATAAAATATGTGCTCAAGTGAGCAAAATTAAAATCAAGATGAATAATGAGCAAGAAATAAATGACATTAAAAGTAAATGACAAGAATTTAAAAGCTCAAATTAAACTTAGTAGTTAGTAGAGTTATGTTAACTTATCATAAGACAATGTAGCACTATGTTAAGCAATCGTAAGTGGACTAATATAGTAGCCACACCTATCTGAGGCCGGTCAATAAGAATATAGGCAAAGAACACAAGTTAGAGGTCATGACTAGTAAGCCAAGCTCCATAAACTTGCCATGCCAAACAAGAGGGGAAGGGCCTTGTATTGACTTTTAGTTATTTGCTTGACCAAAAAGTAACCTATCTTTGACACAAAATAACTCACTTGATCATGGATCAAGTTGAGCTTGGTTTGGATCAAAGAAGATTAAACTTCTATTTGTCAAGACCAACTTCAAGACTTTAACTCATTGGTCATTCAGGGAAAGAAAAGGATGAAGATGAAATGGAGGGGGGTAAGAAGACAACAACCAATCCCAATTGATCAAGGGATAACTCATCCTTGATCAAATTCATTGATCTCTCTAGGTGATGATCCTTAAGGATTCTCAAACCACAAGATCCAATGAATTTAATCAAAGTTGAATCAATTCAACCTTGATCAACACCAAATAGAAGAGGAATGAATATAACAAGTCAAGAAGTCAATAATATTTTTTTGGTAATTTTTGAATTAAAAGAAAATACAAATAAAAAACAAACAAACAAAGTTGAACCTCAAATTCAATTCAAAACAACTTCAATAAGTCCAATTAAATTTTCATAGGTTCAACATAGTCAAACAAACTTTGACTAATTTTCTCACAAATTTTTAAAGCCAGAAAGCAATTAAAATCAATTAAAAACAATCAAAAATAGCATAATATGAATTACAATCTCAAATAATCTCAAAACAAACAAGAAATTGTTGAGACTATTTTTCATTGACTTATCATGATCCATAGATGCTATGAAAATATTTTTGTATTTTTCTAAAGTCAGAAAGCATTTCAAAATGAATTAAAATCATTAAAAACCAAATAATTCATGAAAAAATATCAAATGAGGTCACAAAAATAATTAAAAATCATAAGATGAAACTAGATTTTTCAAGAAAAAATTTTAAGTTGGTCTCATATTTTTCTGACCTCATATGAATTTTTTATGAATTATTGAAAATAGAATGAATTAAAAGAAAATAAAGAGAAAATGAAATAAAGCAAAAAAAGTTGAGCCACCGGATCCGTCTCATTAAATGACGTGGCGTGTTACACGGCCTGGATCTGAGGGTGCATGATGTACTCAAGTCAGCAGTGAAACAGAATGAATTAAAAAAGTAATTAGAAAGGATGCACGAGATTAGATCGTGAGGGAGAGATCCAATGGTTGTGATCAGTACACGTGGTGGTGGTGGTGGAAACCACCACCTTCTCCGATCAACCAAGCAGAATCCGGCCAGAAATTACAGGAAAACGAATCTCGTCAAAAATAAAAAACAAGGGCATGGAAATGAAGCTTATGTGATGTTGATCATCACTGTACCATTAGATTCCTCTCATTCTTCCTATATTGAGAGAAAAATGAAGGAGAAAATCATGGTGTCCACACGGATTGATCTTGAAATGGAAAATTAAATGCACCAAAAGTTTGCCTCAAGTATGAGGACTTCAGAGAACCACAAAAACACAAGAATACTACATTGAATCGTGAGTTTCAGATCCAAACAGTTTGAGCTTATACCTTCAAAAATGGTGAGTTTCTGGCCACGAATCCTTCAAGCTTTTTGCTCCTTTTTGATCTCTGAATATAGGGAAGATGATTCGCTAAGGAATCTAGCTTTGAAACTCAACTAATGTTGCGGAATTTCAAGCTCGAAAATATTGAAAAGATGGTGAGTCATTCCTTTGGTGAGGGTTATGGTTTCAATTCAGCAGCATGTGGGATCTCCAAAAGGGTTTTTGAAATGAAGGAGAGGAAGCCCTTATTTATAGGTAAATGCATCTGATCATCACACTTTGCTCATGTGCATGGGAATTGCAATTTTGAATGCATGGGCCTTTGTGGATGTGTGAGAGGCCCATGAATGGTTGACGGGACTTGCTGAGCTCATATGGAAAGCATGTGGTCGTGCACATGGAATGGAAAAGGCTTGCATCTCAAGTTTTAACATAAAATGTCAAAAATACACATAAATGAAGAAAAATTCGAATCTTTCAAATGGTAGATCCAAATGACTATTGTGAGTAATAGTTAGAAAGCTCTTGAAATAAGGAATAAAATCCATGTTGGGAAAAAAACCATTTGACATGTGCAAATTGTCCAAAACTTGCCTGGAAAGTTCAAGTGTAAAACATGTTCAAATCACTTTGAAAAAGTCAACCAAAAGTAAGCTTGGTCAAACCCCTCTGACCTCATGATACAAGCTTCAAATGAAACCTTCTCCAACATCAAAGTTGTAGATATTTTCAAGATAGTAAATTTAGACTCAAATTTTACATCATTTGTATTTTCTATGACAAAGTTATAAGCATTTGAAGTTGGGTACTTTTTCAAATTCAGTGAATTAGGTCAAAGATGACCTATAATGTTTTGCAATGGCACATGTATTTCCTTTAGGATTATGAAATTTTGTCCAACATAACATTTTAACTAGACATCTCAAATTTCTAATACATTTGGTCCCACCTCAAAGTCATAAACATTGAGAAAGTTATGCCCTTGGCAAGTTGACCCAAAATTAGGGTTTCGGCCAAAATGACCTATAATGTTTTGAAATGAATGATGACCTTCAAAGATTCAAATGTATTTTTTATGAAAATTAAAGTTGTTCATATGGTTCTTAGGAACAGTTTTTATTTTGGGGTTATCTTCATTTGACAAACACATCAAAAGTTATAGCTCATTGAACCTCAGCTTAGTTAGATGACTTGACTGGTCAACTTTTCAAAGTCAAACTTCCAATCTTGATGAATAAATGATTGAGGGGCCTCATATAGGCTCATATATGCATAAAATGATAAATGAAATAACTTCCCTTGATTAAATTTGATCAGAGGTTGAGATTGCTTCATGGGCAAGGCACAGTCAAAGCACGGTGAAATTAGGGTTTCCTTGGGAAACAATCTTCAAGCCCTTTGGGTTATCTTGATCAAATTGGAAAATTGAGATACTTGGGAGACATATATGATGATTAGGAACTTTGTGGACCATTTTCATGCTTTTTCTCATCTTCATCTAGTCATTGCATTGGGCTTAGGAGCCTCCTAGGAGCATTGTGGAGCACAGGATCACTTGAGCTTCAAAACAAAAAGAGTTAGTGACATATTTTTGTAATATTGGTTAGTAATCAAATAAGAAAAGCAATAACATACAATACAAGCATGCTTGGTGATCTCAAATCACTCAAACAAGTCCCAACCCTAGGGTTAAGGAGCCAAACATGCTATGATCCTTGAGGCAATGCACTTGTGAAATAACATGATTCCATGAGGGATCTTAGGGTCAAAATTAGGGTCTTACACTTTGGCGTCTTCCTTACCCCTCTTTCATTGGGTTTGTTTTGGGAGATATCACCAAGCACTTTGTGATTATATCATACTTGTATTTTATCATTTCACTAACCAAAATACCAAAAATATGTCTTTGCATTTGCCTAACTCTTTTGTAGGAAGGGCATGATCCCATTGATTCATCAAGTTCACATCTAGGGTTTGAGACCCTCATGAACAAAGAGCACAACCAAGAACTGATTCAAGAATGGTTATGAGCATCATATATGAGTCTCAATGTTCTCTACATGTTATATTGATCAAGTTTTCTTCAAGAGTTTGAGGGTGATTTGCCTTGGATAACAAAAAATCTTTAAACTTTTATTAAAATATATCCACCCATCTTTGAAATTTTTACCACGAACTACGAGGTTTTGATCCCTCATTTTTATGTTGGTACGTAGGCATAAGACCGAAGGTCTTATAAAACACAAAATTGTAAATAAATGAATTCTTTTCTCATCCCCTCATTTTTTTAGCAAACATATTTTTAACTAAAACACTTGCACACAAAAAAGGGCTCCCTATGAGTATCTATGACACTTTAGGTGCTAATACCTTCCCTCTATGTAACCAACCCCCTTACGTGTAACCTCTGACATTTTATTAGTTTTGATTTGAAAACTTCTTGCCTTTTGGTTTGTTCATACTTTTATATTTTCATTTGGAAACAATAAAAGCGTGGTGGTGACCCTTGTTTTATTGATGTTGAGCTACCCAATAGCTCAGTGGTCACGAATTTACCGCTACACCAGCCATTAGTTAGATGTTAGTAATTGGAAGTTGTGATAGTCAGTGATTCAGTTTAGAAGAAAAAGTAAAGTTAGGAGGTTCATTGTTAAGTTAGTTAAGGCTATGCTAATTAAATTAGTGTTTCAGTTAGTTAGTGTTTGTTATGACTGTTATTAGGTTAATGTTAATGTTGAAAAATAGTTAGAGTAATTAGTTAAATATTAGATACAATGTTAGTTAAAGTGTTTATTAAAAGTTAGTATTTTGAACTGTTAGATATTGCTTAAATGAAATGCTTGATGGTCGTTGGTAGTGGTTGATGGTTAGAGATATTAGTGAGAAATGCTTGGTAGTCAGGAGTGGGAATTTACAATGTTAGGTTGATTAGGTTAGTTTGGTCAGTTAGAGTAATTTGATATTTAGAGGTTTGAAAGTCAGTTAAGAATAAGTTGGGGGTGGGTTGAACCAATTGTTAGAAATTAGAAAACAATAGGGATGAAAGTTAGTGTCTTGGCTAGTTGGTTATAGTTAGTGGCTAGTATTTAGAAAAACTGAAAAATAGTTAGTGTATTGTTAATCTATTAGATGATTGGTGTTGTGTTGCATCGTATGTGTATGTGTGTTGTTGCATTTTACAGTGTGCATTGTGTAGATGTTTGTTCATTGGATGTTATGACTTGGTTTGAATATGTACATGAAATGTAGGCTAAGGTTATGCATGATGTTAACTCATTCTTCTTGCTGCAGGGTTGATGTTCATTTGGTAGGGTGAAACTTGGCTTGGCATGGCATCATTAAGGTGTGGCATGGCATCAAGAACACGAAGATATTTTAAAGACATTGGAGGCACAAAGAAGGAATATCTTGAGGGAAAAGTAGGATTATGTGGTTAGTTTGACTTTGGTCACATGTTTGACCAAAAGTCAACAGTTGACCAAAAGTCAACTTTAGGTCAAAATGTGATTTTTTGTGTAATATTTGTACCCTTGGATTTTTTAATATAATATTTGATATTGTAATGTGAATATTGGCCTTTTGAATGCAATTGTGACTTATTTCTCAAGCAAAATGCTTTTCCCTCCAAGTTTTCAAATTTAAAATAATGAACTTTGAGTCTTGAACTTGAATGTCTTGAACCAAAAGAACAAAGAAAATAAATTAATCATGCAAGACCTCAAAAGAGAATGGTCAACAAAAAGTCAACCTTCCATGGTTGATTTTGTTGACCAAAGTCAAACTTGAAAAATGACTTCCAATTTCAAGACCAAGATGTCTTGACCAATATTAGGGTTTCCAGATACTTAATCCAAGATGAATGAACATCCCAAGTCAAGTGTAGCACAATGATACCATAGGCTTGATTCACAAGTGCACCATAGAAACCTTATCTCATGAATTAACTTCCTTGTCCCAATTCAATGCTTTGCACCATAAATAACAAGAAATCTTTGAATCAATGATTTTATTTGAAAAATGCAAATGCAGATGAATGATCTTATGATATATGATTAGGGTAAGAGTATGCAGATGAAATGAGAAAAAGATAGGGAAATTTTAGGGGTATGACAAGTTGGTTATGGAAAAATCGTAGGAGTTTATGCTCAATTGAATGGAGTTTTAAATGATGAAAATCCATCAACTTGGTTTATGTGCTTTAGGTGATGGTGAGGAATTTTGATATAATAACTTTACTATGAATTTATGGTTTTTAGAATGATGAAAAATATTAGGTTTTTATAGTTTTTCAAAGGGAGAGGGTGATTATGGATGAAATTATTCTAGCCCTAGGATAGTGATCCTAGGGAGAATCTTATCAAGGGTAGAGAAGGCTCCCCAAAATGATGGTTAGGATTTGTGTTAGTTTGGAAGTTACTAGTTGGTTAAGCTTTGATTTGGCCTAGGTGATTTAAGGGTAGTGGAGTAATTGAGGATTTTGTAAGGAATGAGGTAGTTAGAGGGATAAGTGTTAGAATTTTAGATAAGTACCAAGTTAGGATGTAAGGAAAAAGGTCATTAGTGATAAACTTGAATTTAAATGCTTTGGCTTGATTCTTTTGACTATTTTTTTAATGAATTAATCATGGATGAAAGTTGTAGGATTAAGCTCTTCCGTTGTCATTGAAAAGTGTTTTTACATGTTGAAAAGTTAACTTTTGAATGTTGTAAACTCATGAACCAAATTCTGGTTTTTCTGTCATAGAATTGCTTTGAAATACATTGAAAAAACCATAATTTTACTTAGCAAAAACGCAGAATTTTCCTTTTGTTTCTCAAGTTTGTCTTGACTTTTGATGATTTAACTTCATGATATTGTAGCTTAACTTGATCCTTCTTTTTCCTTGTAGAAAAGTGATCATTGTAGTGGAAGAATAAGCTAAGAACAACAATGAATACATGAAGAAAAGCCATGGAAATGGAACCTTGAAGGATATAAGACTTGTTGAAATACTACATGTAATATAATCATGAAATATTGGATTTTCCAATGAAGGATGATGACCCTTTGGCCAAATCTTTGTAGAATAGGTCTAGGAAAATTTATGAGTCGAAATCGAGTCAATGGTCAATAGTTGACCAAAAGTCAATTGTTGACCAAAAGCCAACTTTACCAAAATTTTGCAGTTTTTTTCTTATAATTGATTAATTTCCTTGTAATAAAGCTTGTAATGTATTCCAATTACTCATGAATGAAGATATCCCCTTTCTTTCCAAAAAGTCAACAAAAGTCAAAGCATGGTCAAAAAGTAAAAATAATAAGGAAATAGCCAATACTGATTAATGGTTATAATGATTCAAAGTCAATAACATCCAAACAATGACGAAAAGTCAATAATAAATGAAAAGTAAATCATAATGATAAAGTCAACAATTATGATAAAAGTTAATGCATGGAAAAATTCAATAGTAATGGTAAAAGTCAACATTGGCGAGAGCATAGTTAACAATATTGAAGAAATCAAAGTCAATCAATAGGCAATTATAGGTCACAAACCAACAAAATATAAATATTAACGAAGAACCTTTGAACCATTAAGTAAAATGAGATTTAAGGTGGATCAGATGAAATTTTTTATGGTGTATCAGATGAATTTAGCCTGAGCAAGAAAAGAGAAAAAAGAAAATGGAAAAAGAGTGGGGAAAATTAGGGCATTCCACTCATAAAAATCATTTAATCCAAGGTTTGAAACCTTAAGTAAACCAACAGATCCTTCTTCTTCAAGCTTTGCTCAGAAAGGGCTTGACTCTTATTTTGTACCTACTTTTGAAAATACGAAGGTTCTGAATCAGTCAAAACCTAAAGTTGTTAAGTCAATGGTTCTGAAGAAACCAAAACCTAAGACTTTAAATTCAAAGGTTCTTAAGAAGCCAAAGCCCAAGATATCAGGAGCTAAGGTTCTGAAAGTTTCAGAACCTAAGGCCAATGTCCATTCAAGACAACAAACTTTCAAATAAAAATTCTTAAATGATCCTAAGCCTTTTCATATGAGAGCAAAGGTACAAAATAATAAAAATCCTATCAAAACTAACTCTAAAGGACCCATAAGATTATGGGTACCTAAATCTCAAACTTTATTTGCTACAAATATGCTTCAAGGGAGAAGAAAAACAGCAGTCATGGTACCTGGACAGTGGCTGCTCACGACATATGACAGGACAAAGGCTTATGTTCCAAACTCTAACTCTAAATGAGGGAGGAACTGTGGGATTTCGAGGAAACCATAAAGGAAAGATCACTAGTATGGGAACTATTGGTAACTCGTCTATCTTAATAATAATGTTTTGATTGTAGATAGACTTAAACATAACCTACTGAGCATTAGTCAATTGTTTTACAATGGCTACAAATTCACGTTTAATAAGAATAACTGCATAGTCATGAATGAAATTGGAAAATACATAGTGTTCAAAGGTAAGAGAAAGGGAAATGTTTATAAAATTAATTTTTCTGAATTGTTTGATCATAAGGTACTTTGCCTTCTATTAGTGAGTGATGAGATGTGGCTTTGGCATAAAAGGGTAGGTTATGCTAACTAGATATTAATCTCTAAACTTAGCAAGTTGAAACTTGTTAAAGGATTCCCAGACCTCAATTATCACTCAGATGCTCTTTGTGGAGCATGCCAAGTAGGGGAAATTAGTAAAAATTCTTTCAAATCTAAAAATATTGTCTCTACCTCTAGACCCTTAAATTGCTTCACATTAATGTATTTGATCATGTTAGTAATGCATCAATAAATAGGAAGAAATATGGACTACTCATTGTTGATTACTATAGCAGATGGACTTAGGTTAAATTCTTTAGAACCAAGGATGAATCATATGATGTGTTCAGCATCTTCTGCATACAAGTACAAACTGAAAAAGAATCTAAAATTTTAAAGGTAAGAAGTGATCATGGTGGTGAATTTGAAAATGATCCATTTGAACTTTTTTTGTGAAAAACATGGAATTCTCAATGAGTTCTCTTCTTCTAGAACTCCACTAAAAATGGATTTATAGAGAGAAAGAACATATCTTTATAAGAAATAGCCAGAACCATGATTCATAAAACAACTTACCTAAGTAGTTGTCGGCAGAAGCCGTGAACACAACAAATTATGTTCAGAATAGAATCTATATTAGACATATTCTGAACAAGACTTCATATGAGTTGTTCAAGGGAAGAAATATAAATATTTCTTATTTTCATCAGTTTTGATGTACATGTTACATCCTAAACAATAAAGTATACCTGAAGAAATTTTATGCCAAAGCTCAGAAGGGTGTCTTTTTGGGATACTATGAATGCTCTAAGTCGTATAGGGAGTATAAATCTGAAACCAATATAGTTGAAAAGTCAATACACATCAAATTTGATGAAAAGATCCCGATAGTAAAATGTTAGAGCTAGTTCAAAAAAATTCTCAAAAATTTATGTATCTGAAGACACATCAGAAGCTAGAGGTCTAAAAGCTGGAAGTTCAGAATCTAACAATCCATCAGAAGCTGGTGTTCATAAGTTATCAGAACTTCATAAGATGGTGGTCCAGAAGTTGATCAAATCTAGAAGCTCATCCAGATGTTGAAGAATCTGAAGAAGCTTGAGATGGCTCATCAGATGCATCACAATCCAAGAAGACCTTCAAGTACAAGTCTTCTCATCCAGAAGAGTTAATTCTTGGAAACAAATCCTTGAAAGATAATATCTTCCTTCAGAGAAGAGAATTCAATTCTAGGACTACTCTCTGTGACTAAACCTACTTATGTTGATAAAGTACTTTCTGATGATGGTTGGATTATGGCAATGCAAGAAGAGTTGAATCTGTTTCAAATAAATGATTTCTGGAATTTGGTACCCAAGCCTTTGCAAAAGAACATTATTAGAACAAAATGGACATTCATAAACAAGTTCAATGAGCAAAGAAAAATGGTAACAAATAAGGCTAGACTTATAGCTCAAGGCTACAGTCAGCAAAAAGGTATAGATTTCTCTAAAACCTTTGCACTAGTTGCAAGGTTAGAGGCAATCAGATTACTTATCTCTTATGTTATTAATCATGACATTATTTCATACCAAGTGGATATTAAGAGTGCATTATTAAATGGAGTCATTAAAATTGAAGAAATCACTTGATGGACTCAAACAAGTTCCTAGAGCTTGGTATGAGACATTGAGTAACTTTTTGTTAGAAAATGGAATTCATAAAGGGTAAGTTGACACTAAACTCTTCTGAAAGACACTTAAGAAGGATATCTTAATTGTCCAAGTTTATGTTGATGATATTATATTTGGTTTAACTCATGCTTTTCTTTACCAAGAATTTTCAAAGGCAGTGCAGGCTGAATTTGAAATGAGTATGATAGAAGAATAATACATCTCAGCTGTAAGTTGTTGCACACAACAACTCTGGATGAAGTATCAGTTGAACGACTATCAGATAAGTGGAAGCAATATTCCAATATTTTGTGATAATATTGCTGCTATCTTTTTGATAAAGAATCATATTCAACATTCTAGAACCAATCACATAGAAATAAAACATTATTTTATTAGAGACTACATTCAGAAGGGTGTGATAGATATACAGTTCATTGATACATATCATCAATGGGATGATATATTTACCAAACCCCATACTATTGAAAGATTTGATTTTATCAAAAATAATCTGAACATGTATTTTGTTAAAGATTAGTGCTTGCTCCTGACTAGAGGATCAGAGTCTGATGATTATCAGAACTACTGTGGTTAGAAGCTCTGAACTAGCTTATGATGAATAGTAGCATATAATGCAACTAATCCTATGATTCTCATAATTTGATTAATTTTCCTATGATACCATATAACTAAGAAAATTTATTTTTGACATCTGTCCATTTATGTGTCATAAATCTGAAAGGTTTTATGACACTTGGTTTCTTAGTTGTTGGATGATAACTGGTGGTTAATGATGTAAGTGTTTTTTTAAGAATTTGTCACATCTTCATCTTTCATTACCATATGTCTTGTTACCATTATATTCCTTTGTGTCTCTGATTGGTTTCTATGTGATTATGTGTTATTAGACTCTGAACCAGTCAATTATCTAATTAAGAAGATTTTTTGGTTTAGAAGGTCTTAAGTCAAAACTCTTCTGAGAATTTTCTGTCTTCTGATCTCTGATTTATATTAATGAACCTAACCAGTCATGTTTGTTTAAGCAAAGAACTATGACATTTGTCTTACATTTTCCTTCTTATGAAAAAATTGTTAGTGTTATCTTTGGGAATTATTTTATTGGATAAAATTAAATCATGTTTTTTTTCTCCCTAAGTTATTTCTTTTATGGTTGTGTAACTAAAATTATTTTAAACTCATTATATGTTTCT
This sequence comes from Lathyrus oleraceus, assembly GCF_024323335.1. Lineage (NCBI taxonomy): Eukaryota > Viridiplantae > Streptophyta > Magnoliopsida > Fabales > Fabaceae > Lathyrus > Lathyrus oleraceus. The sequence continues at coordinate 460,186,365 of NC_066585.1, forward strand.
TAACACGCACAACAGAGAGTTGGTCGAAATGGTTGAAAATAGCTTTGTAACATTCTTCTTGATGGCTTAACAAATGGATGCTAGTGACAAAAGAATCTTAGATGCAAAGGAAAAATGATCAATTAATATTAAGAAATTACTATAAACCCTAATACATTCTCATAAGCAACAAGATGCATTACAAACACTGCAACTCTCAAACTACATCAGAATGGAAACCTCTCATTCTGAGGAAGGGTATATAGTCCTCATCAGCTTCTGAATCAGAATATCAGTTGGATTTTTATTCTTCTTGAGTTTCTTTATCTTGGAGACTAATGTCCTCCCCACCAAAGAAGCTTTTACAGATGAACCAGTTTGTGACCTTGAAATTTCAGCCTTATTAAGCTTATCACTATTGATTTTCATTCCTTCAACATCCTTGACAACCTTGGCAATCTTCTAGGAAGATCTCTCATTGGAATTATTTGGTGACTTACTCATATTATCAGTTATGAGAAGAGATAGATGAAAATGTATGTGACTTTGATGGTAACAAAAGATAGGTTTATAGAGAGGCTAGGATGAAGCACAATCAGTATTGATTACTATGCACCAATGGACTTTGGAGAGAGACATATTCTTGGTCTTCTAGCACATCTCCTTAGCCTTGACTTCCTTATTCCTATCAAATGCCTAGTTGTCATGCCCTGTTTTGACCATGTTAAGAATTGAAGAGTTGGTTCCTAACCATTATAGCCAATTTTCAATTACCTTCTCAAAATATTACCTTCATTACTTTATATAAGAGATAATTCATTTTTTAGGTTCATTGAATAACCAATGTATTTGGTCGATTTATTGACTAAATACATTGATTATTCAATGAACCTAAAAAGTGAGTTGTCTCTTATATAGAGGAACAAATTTAGTATTTTTTTAAATACTTTTTGGAAAATGGGGAAATCAAATGTGATTTTAAATTATTTTTATACATATCTGATAAAATCCCAAACAATGTTTTTTTGTGCAGTTTATGCTCATATTTTGTTGTGTGACTCTAAATTTTCTTTAGTTCTATGAAATATTTGTCTTCAGTATCTTTTCTATTTCCTTACTTTGTTTTTTTTCTTGATGACAAAAAGGGGAGTAGATATAGATGTATTTAAGCACCTGAAATTTGACAATTATTGTCTTTGTTTAAAATTATGAAGAATTATTATTGTGCTTTAAATGTTCAAATTTATTTAATCTGGATAGGACTTAGAGGAGCTTACAAACCTCACAATATGGATTGTTAGACTCGGGTGGGAGCTTACAAACCTCAGACCCTGAAGTCAACTAGTTAATTAAATTATCAACCATTATTATTAAATACTTATGTTTCTCACCATCAAAAATAGGGATATTGTTGGAACAAATTTGGTTTATCCCATATCCCTTATATTTTGAGGATAATAAGGTATTTAAAGAACAATTAGGTATAATAAAGTTTGTTCAAGTGTGCAGGATCATAGACTAAAACTTCGTACAGAATCAGAGTATTGGTTCTGACTATGAACATCCAAAGAGAAGCTTAAAGACCAAAATTTGATGGATCAAAAGCTGAAGACTAGACTCTGAAGAAGTCAACTTTTGAAGAGGTCAACATCTGAAGATCGAAGTCTGAAGGAGTCAGCCTCTAAAGACCAGACCTTGAAGAACTCTACTTATGATGATCAGAACCTGAGCTAGTCAAAGCGCAAGGACCAAGGTGACTCTGACAGGTCACTATCAACCTTTGAGTATACTTTGTCACTTGAAGACCTAAGCTATATTTTCTTCATAGCGTCTGCTGGGATACAACTGCTAATTCCTTTTGTAGCAAAGAGTTTTCAAACTAGCCTTCACCAACCTTGACTATTTGGTGAAACATCTTAACGTCTCTTCTAAAGCTTCTCAAAGGATTCTACTTGTTGGATCTTCAACGACTATTTTCTTCTCTATTTAAGGAACTAAATACTTGAATAAAAATACACCATTTGACACAAAAAGAGAGTTTACTTTGTCAATATAAAAGCACAAACTGATAGTATATGTACACTTAATTTAATTTTAAAAAATTAAAAACTATTTTAAATACTATTTAACAATTATTTATAGTAATCATAATAAGTTTTACTTTTTATTAAAAATAAAGTGTTAATATGATAATAAATTAATATATTTATTTATTTAAAAATCTATAACTTAGACAATAAAATGTAAAAAAAAATTACTAAAATAAAAAAATTTACATAAAATATTTACACAAATTAATTACATATGTAAGTTAATTTATTTATTTAAAATTTTATAAATGAGATAATAAATTGATTTAAATTACAATAAATAATATGTAATAAAAAATTATTTTCTCCTAATTACTTTAAAATCTCTTAAAAAATAAAAAGACAGCATGGAATTAAAAATAATAAATCATTAAAATAAAAATCCAACTTATCCTTCCACATCATTAAAAAAAAACGGTCACATCAAAAATTTTGGTGATTGAATTTTAAAAGAGATCAAAACACGAAAATCTTAAAATGTTAAAGATGAAATCAAAAAAAAATCGTACATATGACAGAGGGCAAGATAGCTATTAAACTTAATTTATATGTTCTTTTTGTCAAATCAAAAACTAATTTGTAAGTATTTTGGTTAATATGTATTTGGTTGAATTTAAAATATCACAACTTAAGGTGATAAGTCTATAGGTTATCTCATTTATAAAGTGTTTAATCTCTACTTTTCTAATCAATGATTGACTTCCACCTCATACTTGATTCTCAACACATCCAACTCACACTTTTAAAACAAAATTGATTTGTCTCATATCCCTTAGATTTTGATGATTAGAAAGTATTTAAAGAACAATTAGGTATATTAATGTTTGTTCAAGTGTTTAGAATTATAGACTAAATTTCATATAGAATCCAAGTATTGGTTCTGACTATGAACATAAAAGAGAAACTTAAAGACCAAAATCTAATATATATATATATATATATATATATATATATATATATATATATATATATATATATATATATATATATATATATATATATATATATATATATATATATATATATGAAGATCAGACTCTAAAGAAGTCAATTTTTGAAGAGGTCAACAACTAAAGGTCGGAGTCTGAAGGAGTCAGCTTATGAAGACCAGACTCTGAAGAAGTCAACTTCTGAAGTGGCCGACGTCTGATGGTAAGAGTCTGAATGAGTCAGCCTCTGAAGGCCAGACATTGAAAAAGTCTACTTCTGATAATCAGAACCTGAGTCAGTAAAGCACAAGGACCAAGATGACTCTGATGGGTCACTATCAACCTTTGAGTCTACTTTGTCACATGAATATCTAAGCTCTATTTTCTTCATAGAGTCTGTTGGGATACAACTGCTAATTTCTTTTGTAGCAAAGAGATTTTAAACTAGCTTTCACCTACCTTGACTATTTGGTGAAACATCCCAACGTCTCTTCTGAAGCTTCTCAAAGGACTCTACTATGTTGGATTTTCAACGACTCTTTTCTTCTCTGTTTAAGGAGCTAAAGACTTGAAGAAATATACACATGTTGACACTCAAAGAGAAGTTAATCTGTCAATAAAAAGGCATGGGTTGAACTTAGGATTTCTTATCCTTGTATATCTTATAAATCTCTAAGTCTTAAAAGAACCTATTTGCATTGTATTCTTTATACACCTATGATTGTATATCAAGTGTATTTTTCCAAACAATATTTTATCTTTTAGGTAGATTGTTAGAAGTCCCTTACTAAATATTTGTTAAGTTGAAGTCTCTTGTTTGTGTGCTTGAGCATAGAAGTCTCCTACTTAGTGTTTATGCATTTGAAGTCTCTTGCTTGTGTGCTTGAGCATAGAAGTATCTTGCTTGTATGTTTGAGCATTTGAAGTATGTTGCTTGTGTGCTTGAGCATAGAAGTCTCTTACCTATGTGCTTGAGCATTGGAAGTCCCTTGCTTGTGTGCTTGAGCATAAAAGTCTCTTACTTTGTGTTTAGGCATTGGAAGTCTCTTGCTTGTGTGCTTGAGCAAATTGTAATCTTGTGCGATTATAGTGAAAATATCTTGTAAGTACAAGGGGACTAGATGACTCTCAAGTTGTTAGAGGAACCAGGATAACTCTATGTGTTATTTTTCTTTCTTGTATTTCATATCTGATGTCTACCTTTGACTGAATCAGGTTCAATAACTTATGTTTAGAATCTGACCAAAAGTTTAAAAATAAAGAAAAATTCAACACAATTCAACTCCCGTCTCTTTCTTATGTTTTTCTAACATCCACACATTTGTTTTTCTCAACACTCTCCCATAAGTGTAACTTTATCCACAACGCTCTCTCTCAAGCGGAATCTCTTTCATATACATACATGTGTACCTCCATTGACACTTTTTTAACGAGATATACCTCCTACCCACCACCATGTGGGGAGGAATTTTGATACAAGGAATTCGGTCCTTCACTCAAACCAGACTCTAATACCACTGTTAGATCATCAATTCGATGGGGGTCAACATGATGGATCATTTTTACATTTAGGTTTTTTTCTTTATGAGCAACACACCTTGTGAGAGACACACCACATACTCACCAAAAACCTTAAGGTGATAGGTGTGTGGGTTCTCTCAGTTATAAAGTGTTCAGTTTCCACTTTTTCTAATCAATGTGAAACTTTCATCGCACACTTGATTTTCAACACTTCCAACTCACACTTGTTTTTCTCAACAAGAATGAGTATTATTGTGTATATTTTTATGATTATTTTGAACTCATTTGTATAAATATGGGTAGATATTCTATGTATTTTTTTATGTCGGTTTAGCTTATTTTATTTATGAGTTATGCTAATGGATAGATATTTAAATAAAAAATATATGTATGATTTTAACCTTTTTTCCAAGGAAATAGAGGTTCAATCCCGAAATTATACAATATTATCCCTTTACGTAGTGGAGTCTTTCATATCCTTCTCATACAAATATTGTATCTCCATGGGACAAGAATCATAAATTTGAAACCTATGTTACTTCTTAGTCATATTTTAGCTAAAGCGTCCACACAACGGTTCGATTGTCTACATACATTATTTTATCTAAAGTCTCCTATTTTCTTAAGCTCATGATGGATTTGTCGAACTAGAGTTAATCAAGTTTTGTTCCCTTGTCGTGCCTTCGTGATTTTGCCTCGAGCTTGTATTGAATCTCTTTGAATGATCAAGCTCCTTCCACTGTTATTGTTGATGTTGAACAATTTGACCCCTTCGAGAATGCCCCATAACTATGCAGCCAACACTGAATAGCGCCATATCGATTTTGAAAAACCTTTAATCCACATTTCATTGTTGTCCCTTATCACTCCCCTACAACCTGCTTGTTGCTCATGCATCACAACCCCATCTGTATTAAGTGCCCACTGTAACATCCTAAACCCCGAAACTTATAAATAAAGGATTACTTGACAATTTAAGGTGTCACCAACGATAATCCTTCAACAACACATAGACATTTTGAAAACACGCATTAGAAATTAAACAACATACAACATCTGTCATTGCATGCTCACCTTCACTTGGGGTGTCAATTTAATTAGAATGGATTATTATTATTATTATTATTATTATTATTATTATTATTATTATTATTATTATTATTATTATTAAATATTGAGAATATAATAAATTAATTAGAATTATAATAAAAAGAATAAAAAAGGGGATTTGGGATAGAAGCTGAGAGTATATATCGTTTGGGAGAAAAGAGAAGAAACAGAGAAAGGGAGAAGAAGAGGCTAGGGCTCAAGGGGAGATTCACCATTGTTGAAGATCAAAGAAGTTATTGCTAGGAACTCTAAGGTAAGGGTGGGGTTCTGATTATCTAGGGGTTAACATGATGATGGTGGATAGATTATGCCTTGTAGGTTTTGGGTTTACTCTCTATGTTGAATTGTGTGATATTGATAATTGTTGAATTGTGTGAATAATGAATTGTTACTGTTAGAATCACGAAATTCGATTGGATTGTTGTTGCCAATTATGTGTGAATTGATGTTGTCTCAGGTCAGAGTCAGAACGGAGTTACGAATGTTTTTGGGGCAAATAAGTTTGGGTTTTGAACTTTTGAAAAGTGATTTTCAGGTTAAAATGTGGTATAAACGATTTGGGGGGGAAATGGGGTTTTGGGATGAATTTTAGATGATTTACATTTCGAAAAAGTTGGAGAAAAGTGATTTTGCAATAGTGTAATCGGTTACCAAAATTGGAGTAACCGGTTACACTGCTTAAAAATACGTTTTTGGGCCAATTTTGAGGGGTGTAACCGGTTACAGGTTTTTAGGTAACCGGTTACCCTGTGTAAAATAGGTCACGCATGGGCTGGAAAAAAGGGTGTAACCGGTTACCAGTTTTTGGTGTAAAATAGTCTTTTCAAAAATAACTTTTCTTTTCATAAAAAAACTTTTATAATCCATTCCTTAGCAGTCATACTAAAAGCTTGGTGTATCTGAACTAGGATCACTTCAGCTAATGTCTACATACTGCTAGGATATGATTATAATTGTTCCATAAAATCAACCAATAAAACTGTATTTTCTACCATGAACTATGGAGCTCTAATTTCCTTATTACACTTTGAGGATACGTAGGCACAAGGGTTCGAATCCTTGGCGAGCACACTAATTATTAAACTTTTTTTCTTCTTTTATCATTCGCAAGTAACTTTTAGATAGTAACACCCATTAGAGCAAAGAACAATCAAGATGGTTCCCGTTTAGTACAACGGATGTGAGGATGCTAATATATTCCCCTTGCATAACTAACTTCCTTACTCATTTCTCTTCCCCCGGATTTTATTGATGTTTTCCCTTTCCTTCGGGAATAAATAAAGTTTGATGACGACTATGTTGTATCTTCGAGCGTGTGATGCGCTAAGGTATTTTTCGCGACGCGAAACTATCTTTTTGATAAAGAATCCTATTCAACATTCTAGAACCAATCACATAGAAATAAAACATCATTTTATTAGAGACTATGTTCAGAAGGGTGTGATAGATATATAGTTCATTGATACAGATCATCAACGGGATGATGTATTTATCAAACCCTTTACTATTGAAAGATTTGATTTTATCAAAAATAATATGAACATGCATTTTGTTAAAGATTAGTGCTTGCTTCTGTCTAGAGGATCAGAGTCTAATGATGATCAAAAGCTATTGCGGTCAGAAGCTCTGAACTAGCTTCTGATGAATAGTAGCATTTGATGTAACTCAACCTCTAATGCTCATAATTTGATTAAGTTTCCTATGATATCATATAATTGAGAAAATTTATTTTTCACATCTATCCACTTATGTGTCATGAATCTGAAAGGTCTTATGACACTTGGTTTCTCAGTTGTTGGATGATATCTGGTGGTTAATAATGTAAGTGTTTTTTGAATAATTTGCCACATCCCCATCTGTCATTACAATATGTTTTGTTACCATCAGATTCCTTTGTGTCTCTGATGTGTTTCTATGTGTTTTTGTGTTATTAGACTCTGAACCAGTCAGTTATCTAAATAAGAAGATTTTCTAGTTTATAAGGTCCTAAGTCAAAATTCTTTTAAGAATTTTCTATCTTTTGATCTCTGAGTTATAATAAACAACCTAACTAATCATGTTTGTTTAAGCAAAGAAGTGTGACATTTGTCTTACAGTTTCCTTCTTATGACAAAATTGTTTGTGTAATCTTTGGGAACTATTTTCTTGGATAAAATTAAATCATGTTTTTGGTTCTCCCTAAGTCATTTCTTTTATGGTTGTGTAATTAAAATTCTTTTAAACTCATTTTATGTTTCTTAACACACACAACACAAAATTGGTTGAAATGGTTGAAAACCTCTCTATAACATTCTTCTTGATGGATCAACAAATGGATGCTAGTGATAAAGAAATCTTAGATGAAAAGGGGAAAGGATTTATTATTATTAAGAAATTAGTACACATCCTGATTGATTCTCATAAGCAACAAGATGCATTACAAAGGCTGCAACTCTCAGACAACATTAGGATGGAAACCTCTCCTTCTGAGGAAGGTTATATAGTCCTCACCAGCTTCTGAATTAGAATATCAGTTGAATTCTTATTCTTCTTGAGTTTCTTTATCTTGGAGACTAATATCCTCCCCACCAAAGAAGCTCCTACAGATGAACCAGATTATGACCTTGAAATTTCATCCTTATTAAGCTTATCACTCTTGAGTTTCCTTCCTTCAACATCCTTGACAACCTTGGCAATCTCCTTGGAAGATATTTCATTGGAATTCTTCGATGACTTACTCATATTATCAGTTATGAGAAGAAATAAATGAAAATGCATGTGACTTTGATGGTAATGAAAGATGGGTTTTATAGAGAGTCTGGGATGAAGCAGAATCAGTGTTGATTATTGTGCAGCAATGGACTTTGGAGAGAGAGATTCTTGGTCTTCTAGCACATCTCACCAGCCTCGACTTCCTTATTCCTGTCAAATGGCTAGTTGCCATAACCTGTTTTGACCATGTTGAAAATTGAAGAGTTGGTTCCCAACCATTATAGCCAATTTTCAATTATATTCTCAAAATACTACCTTCGTTCCTTTATATAAGAGACGATTCATTTTTTAGGTTCATTGAATAACTAATGTATTTGATTGATTTATTGACTAAATACACTGATTATTCAATGAACCTAAAAAGCGAGTTGACTCTTATATAAAGGAACAAATGTAGTATTTTTTAAATGTTTTTTGAAAAAGGGGGAAATCAAATGTGATTTTAAATTATTTTTATACATATCTGATAAAATCCCAAAGATTGTTTTTTTGTGCAGTTTATGCTCAGATTTTGTTGTGTGCCTCTAAATTTTCTTTGGTTCTATGAAAATTTTGTCTTCAGTATCTTTTCTATTTTCTTACTTTGTTTTTTTCTTGATGACAAAAAGGGGAGTAGATATAGATGTATTTAAGCACCTGAAATTTGACAATTATTATCTTTGCTTAAATTCTTAAGAATTATTCTTGTGCTTTAAATGTTCAAATTTAATTAATATGGATAGGACTTAGGGGAGCTTATAAACCTCACCTTATGGACTGGTAGACTCGGGTGGGAGCTTACAAACCTCAGACCCTTAAGTCAACTAGTTAATTAAATTATCAACCATTATTATTAAATACTTATGTTTGTCACCATCAAAAATAGGGATATTATTGGAACAAAAGTGGTATGTCTCATATCCCTTAGATTTTGATGATAACAAAGTATTTAAAGAACAATTAGGTATACTAATGTTTGTTCAAGTATGCATGATCATAGACTAAAAATTTGTATAGAATTCAAGTATTGATTCTGACTATGAGCATCCAAAGAAAAGCTTAAAGACCAAAATCTGATGGATCAGAAGTTAAAGACCAGACTCTGAAGAAGTCAACATCTGAAGATCGAAGTCTGAAGGAGTCAGCCTCTAAAGACCAGACTTTGAAGAAATATACTTATAATGATCAGAACCTGAGTCGGTCAAAGCGCAAGGACCAATGTGACTCTGATAGGTCACTATCAACCTTTGAGTATACTTTGTCACGTGAAGATCTAAACTCTATTTTCTTCATAGCGCCTACTGGAATACAACTGCTAATTCCTTTTGTAGTAAAGAGTTTTCAAACTAGCCTTCACCAACCTTGACTATTTTGTGAAACATCTTAACGTCTCTTCTAAAGCTTCTAAAAGGACTCTACTTGTTGGATCTTTAACGACTATTTTCTTATCTATTTAAGGAACTAAAGACTTGAATAAAAATACACCAATTGACACTAAAAGAGAAATTACTCGGTCAATATAAAAGCACAAATTGAACTTAGGATTTGTTATCCTTGAATATCTTAGAAATACTTAAATCTTGAAAGAGTCTATTGTCTTTGTATTCTTTATACACCTCTTATTGTATATCAAGTATATTTTTCCAACAATCATTTATCTTCTAGGTAGATTGTTAGAAGTCTATTACTAAATGTTTGAGCATTTGAAGTCTTTTACTTGTGTGTTTGAGCATTGGAAGTCCCTTGGTTGTGTGTTTGAGCATATAAGTCTCTTACTTTAGTGTTTGAACAAAGGAAGTCTCTTGTTTGTGTGCTTGAGCATAGAAGTTTATTACCTTGGCGTTTTAGCAAAGGAAGTTTCTTACTTGTGTGTTTGAGCAAACTGTAATGTTGTGTGATTATAGTGAAAATCTCTTGTAAGTACAAGGGGACTGAATTACTCTCAAGTTATGAGAGGAACCAGGATAACTCTATGTGCTATTCTTCTTTCTTACATTTCATATCTGCTGCGTATCTCTAACTGAATCAACTTCTATAACTTGTGTTTAGAATTTGACCAAGAATTTAAAAAAAAAAATTCAATACAATTCAACCCCTCCTAATTGTATTTTTCTCACCTTCATATATTACAAATCATTCATTTCAATAACAAAATATATTACATGTAGTGGTACACTACTGCAAATAAAAACCAAGAAACAACAAGAACATAAATCAGAGCATTAATCTTCTAGACTTTTTCTTGAGTTTTAATATCTTCTTGTTATTTAGTGTTTTTCCAAACTCGTGTCCAAATTCTTTGCCAAATTCTACTATGAATTGCTTCAAATTTCCTTTATTTTTTCACAAGTGTAACACACACTTTCAGACCTTGAGTCAAATATTGCAGATTCAACTTGTTTTCAAAAAAAAACAATTCACCATCCTAGTGAAACATTTGACAATTTTATGGAAAAAATATAATGTGTAAGAAATTAGAATGGGAGAAAATTAAAATGGGAATGAAATTAGAATGGAGAAGAAATTAAAGTGATAAATAAATTGAAAAAATCCCTAAGAACTTGCACTTCCAATATCTCTTCTTGGATTTGCACTGGATTTGGAAACATGATTCTTAATGAGTAACTTGTGTCCATAAGATGAAGCTTTTCTCCCACTTGAATTGCCATCACTTGAGTTGAAACTTCCAACTATTATGAGGTGAGTGTTTTGAACAATTTGCAGTTGGTGAGTGCAATGATAGTCGTATGATGTAAAAATCCTAAATTTTGAAGCTCTATAATGGAGATTCTTTATGAAAATTCTAAATTTTGAAGCTCTATAATGGAGATTCTTTATGATGGGAGAAGGAAAATAACTTTTGAGGATTTTTGTCACGTGAATTGTGGCATGTGCATGTTTACAAACTTAATTTTGTTAAAACAATAAGAGTATAACTTAATCAAAATAAATAAATTAAATAGAAATTTCATAATATGTGACAGCCACGGAGATAAAATGTTAAATGAAAACAAAACAAAAAAGTCAATGTATATGCGTCACGCTAATGACTATGCTAACCAAATCTAATGAAGGGTGAAAATATGTGAGTCTTAAAATTCTAATGAGAAAATCTGTTTTTTTTTTACATGTTTTTTCTTCCAATTCGTCCAAAATGGAGACAAATTGGATATCACTCACCAAGAGGATCATGAATTTAATTAATATCATTTAGCAATTGAATTGCAATTTAAGGTGAATTATATTTCCAATATCATTAAATGAAAAAACATAAAATATCAATAAGTTTTATTTCAAATTTGGTATTAGCCAATTTTATAACCACTAGATTATGGAAAGTGAATCCCAAAACAAGTAATAAAACAATTTTGTTCATATATTGGTATCTTATTGAATGAAAAAAGATTTAAACATTGAATAAAAAACATTAAAATCTAATCATTAATTATTAGATTTGGATTAAATATAAATTCAACCAATAATCATAAAATTTTAAAATTGAATCAAAACAATGATCCTAAAACACCCCAGCAGTTGTTGATGGACGGTGTGATTAATTCTCTTAGGTTAGTCAATTTTGTTTTTAAAAAAATTGAAGACATTCTTTAAGAATTCTCAACATAACCAAGAAAATCTCACTAAATTTAAGACACATGAAACTTTTTAATGCATCTTTCTTTCTCATAAACTAAGCTCTTAAAAAAAATCTTGATTCCCGTATTAGGGATAGAGCAAAAATGCTAAAAAGAATATAGAGATGACTTGAGAAGTGAACTTAAAAAAGACAGCCTTTACAACTAGGTCCATGATCATTGCTAGAAGGGGAAAAGGATTACAAGGAATCCATGAAATAGAGGATACAGCCCAAGGGCAAAAACCCTATTTTCAAGCAAGCATGAGCAAGATCCCAAATAACAAATCATGGGGCAAACAACAGCTAACTTAAGCAGCAAGATGTTCACCAAGAAGAAGATTATATTCTATGATCAGAGCACATAGTCAAAACATTCATAGTGCAAGATGAGAGAGGCATCTCAAAAACATACATTATTGAAAGAATCCTCACAAATACTAGCATGTGACTAACATGATACTATAATTATATAAACAAATCAAATACACTAACTAAGATCATGGATGGGAATAAAGTATCATTCTACTTTCCCCCAATTGTGTCCAATCAATTGCCACAACCCAGCTGGTGCCAACTAGAAAATGCATAAGCCAAAGTATTCTCCTGCATCAGCAGCCACCTGTTCAAAGTTCTCATATTTCAAATTGCAGCCTTCAGTGACCAACAACAAGCAAAGCACAGCTTCTATTGATTTTGAATTTGAATTTTTCAATCAAAGCAGAAGAGTTTCCACAGAGATGTGAAAACTGAACATGCTTCTGTAATTGCTAATTACAAGTTATTTACAATATGAATCTGAGAATCACTTAACCAAATCGAAAAAAAAAAATGTTTTTTTTGCAAAATTGCCATGTTAATTGCTATTACATAATCAATCTTCCAACTCCAAAGTTCTCCTACGTCTGCGTGAATTTCTATTAAACATTGAATTCACTAAGCTACGGCTTCTACTCACAGAAACATTCTCAGAACCAGAATTTGACCTAGAACCGATTCTCCCAAAGAATGAGAAGAAATTACGAAAAGCTCTTCCAATTCCTCGACTTTCCCTAACCCTATGACTCCTTACAGTTCTAGAAATTCTTCTCGGAGCTCCGTTTGCATTGAGCCCACCATCCATCTCCGTGTACACAACCGGAAAATGACTCTCCCCTGCACTCCGTCCACCGGAGAATCTCCCCACAGCGAATCCACCACCGGGTAACCTCCATATTGTTAACCCGATAGCTTCTTCATCAATTTGTCCAGAAACCCTAGATTCCAAAGGGTTATTAAGATCAGAAGGAAGCTCGTGACGACACACAGGGCACGAGTTCCGCACCGACAGCCATGGAAGAATGCAATCGGAATGATAGATATGCTTGCAGGGTAGTTCACGCGCCTCCGCGCCCAACTCAAACTCCTCTTTGCAAACTGCACAGTGCATTTCACAACTAACCTGTTCCTCACAGATCTCAACCGTCGGCATAGACTCAATAGCCGCCTTAGATGCCGGCGGATTCTCCGGCCGTCCAAATCCATTCATCTCGATCTGCGAAAACTGCTCCAACAACCGATCAAATCCAGATCCAAGCAGAAACTCCGAAACTGTCGGCGGTAACGGACGAAGACCAGAACCGTCGCCGTCATCATAAAACAGTTCAAACGCGCTACCGCCTTCTTGATCGGTACCATCTTCACCGGCTCCGCGAAGAACGATGACAGGATTGAAAGGGGACCGACTTCCAGCGTCGCGTCTTCGGCGGCGAAACCCTTGTCTCCGTGTAGAAACAGCGTCGTCGGGGAAAGGACTGAGTCGGTGATGCGGCGACTCGCCGGCTTGGATCTCTTCAACGAAACCGCTCTCGCAGTGTGGACAAACGACGATACTGTGATCTGAAAGGTTAACGAAGCGCGTGCAACTGTAACACCAGAACGACGCCGTTTCGGGTTGGGTATCAGAATTCATCACGTTCTTGTTGTTCTTCTTCAATTCTTCGATCTCGGAAAGAGAGAGAAAGTGTGTGAAGAAGAAATGAGAAATGGTCAATTTAAGGGATTTGAAAAAAGAGAGAGAGAGTGGAGCGTGTGTGAAACTGTGAAGAACGAAACGAGAAACGTTTGCGTGTTAAGCCACGCGTTTCGGTTTAGAAAATAGGAAGAAACAAGGTAATTACACCCTAGTTAGTATATTAATACTAATTTCTCACTCATTTTTATACTAATTAACTGTTTACTTGTTGGAATAGTAACAAAGAAACGAACTTGGTGACCTACGGCTGAAAGTAATAACAAAGATTAACGTTTCAAAACCGATTATTACTTTTGTTAAGCCGATTAAACCAATAAATAATTAGTTTCATCATCTTTTCTATATAAAAATATTTGAATGAAAAATCCTTAAAAAATTAATATGATAAATTATTTGTGATAACATATAAATAACTATATGATTTTTAAACTAACAAATTATTATTATTAATAAAAATTATTGTTTTCCAATTTAAAAATATCTTCAAATTAATTTTATTTGTGAAAAAAATTCAACTGATTAGGTACACTTAATTTAATTTTAAAAAATTAAAAACTATTTTAAATACTAATTAACAATTATTTATAGTAATCATAATAAGTTTTACTTTTTATTAAAAATAAAGTGTTATAATGATAATAAATTTGTTTATTTATTTATTTAAAAACAATAAAATGTAATAAAAAAGTTACTATAAATAAAAATATTAACATAAAATATTTACTTAAACTAATTACATATGTAACTTAATTAATTTATTTAAAATTATATAAATGAGAAAATTAATTAATTTAAATTACAATAAATATATGTAACAAAAAATCATTTTGTCCTAATTACTTTTAAAACTCTTAAAAAATAAGACAACATGGAATTATAAATAATAAACAATTAAAATAAAAATCCAACTTATCCTTCCACATCATTAAAAAAATGGATTAAAAATTTTGTTGATTCGATTTTAAAAGAGGTCAAAATAAAAAAATCTTAAAATGTTAAAAATGAAATAAATAAAAAAGTATAGGATTTTTTTTAATTCATACATATGACAAAGGACAAAATAGCTATTGAGCTTAATTTATATTAATTTATATGTTCTTTTTGTCAAATCAAAAACTAATTTGTAAGTATTTTGGTTAATATGTATTTGGTTGATTTTAAAATGTCACAATTTAAGATGATAAGCGTATGGGTTCTCTCATTTATAAAGTAATGAATTTCTATTTTTCTAATTAATGATTGACTCTCACCTCATACTTGATTCTCAATACTTCCCACTCACATTATTAAAACAAAATTGGTGTGTCTCAGATCCCTTAGACTTTGATGATTATAAAGTATTTAAAGAACAATTTGCTATATTAATGTTTGTTCAAGTGTGCAAGACTATAGACTAAATTTTATATAGAATCCAAGTATAGGTTCTAACTATAAAGACCAAAATCTTATATATATATATATATATATATATATATATATATATATATATATATATATATATATATATATATATATATATATATATATATATATATATATATATCAACGACTGAAGTTCGAAGTCTGAAGAAGTAAGCCTATGAAGACCAGACTCTAAAGAAGTCAACTTCTGAAGAGGTCGACGTCTGAAGGAGTCAGCCTCTAAAGACCATACATTGAAGAAGTCTGGTTCTGATGATCAAAACATGAGTCAGTCAAAGCACAAGGACCAAGATGACTCTGATGGGTCACTATCAACCTTTGAGTCTACTTTGTCACGTGAAGATCTAAGCTTTATTTTCTTCATAGAGTTTGTTGGGATACAATTGCTAATTCCTTTTGTAGCAAAGGGATTTCAAAATAGCTTTCACCTACCTTGACTATTTGGTGAAACATCTCAACGTCTCTTTTGAAGCTTCTCAAAGGACTCTATTGTGTTGGATCTTCAACGACTATTTTCTTCTCTATTTAAGGAGTTAAATACTTGAAAATATATACATCAATTGACACTCAAAGAGAAGTTACTCTGTCAACAAAAAGGCACAGGCTGAACTTAGGATTTCTTATCCTTGTATATCTTAGAAATTTCTAAGTCTTAAAAAATATATTTGTATTGTATTCTTTATACACCTCTGATTGTATATCAAGTGTATTTTCCCAAACAATTACTTATTTGTTAGGTAGATTGTTAGAAGTCTTTTACTAAGTATTTGAGAATTTGAAGTCTCTTACTTGTGTGTCTGAGTATGGAAGTATTTTACTTAGTGTTTATGCATTTGAAGTCTCTTGTTTGTGTGCTTGAGCATAGAAGTCTCTTACTTGTGTATTTGAGCATTTGAAGTATCTTGCTTGTGTGCTTGAGCATAGAAGTCTCTTACCTATGTGCTTGAGCATTGGAAGTCTCTTACTTGTGTGTTTGAGCATAGAAGTCTCTTACTTTGTGTTTGAGCATTGGAAGTCTCTTGCTTGTGTGTTTGAGCAAATTGTAATCTTGTGTGATTATAGTGAAAATATCTTGTAAGTACAAGGGGACTAGATTACTCTCAAGTTGTTAGAGGAATCAGAATAACTTTATGTGTTATTCTTCTTTCTTGCATTTCATATCTAATGTCTACCTCTGACTGAATCAGATTCTATAACTTGTGTTTAAAATCTGACCAAAAGTTTAAAAATAAAGAAAAAGTCAACATAATTCAACCCCCGCCTCTTTCTTATGTTTTTCTAACCTTCACACACTTGTTTTTCTCAACACTCTCCCTTAAGTATAAGTTTATCCACAATGCTATCTCTCAAGCGGAAGCTCTTTCATCTACATACATTTGTACCTCCGTTGACACTTTTTTAACGGGATATGCCTCCTACCCACCACCATGTGGGGAGGACTTTCAATACAAGGAAGTCGGTCCTTCACTCGAACCAAACTCTAATACCACGTTAGGTCATCAATTCGATGGGGGGTCAACATGATGGATCATTTCTACATTTAGGTTTTTTCTTTATGAGCAACACACCTTGTGAGAGACACACCATATACTCACAAAAAACCTTAAGGTGATAGGTGTGTGGGTTCTCCCATTTATAAAGTGTTCAGTTTCCACTTTTTCTAATCAATGTGAAACTTTCATCGCACACTTGATTTTCAACACTTCCAACTCACACTTGTTTTTATCAACAAGAATGAGTATTATTGTGTATATTTTTATGATTATTTCGAAATCATTTGTAATAATATGGGTAGATATTCTATGTATTTTTGTATGTCGGTTTAGCTTATTTTATTTATGAGTTATGCTAATGGATAGATATTTAAATAAAAAATATATGTTTTATATTTTTTATTAAAGATAATTATTTTAATATTTTTTCCGTGGAAATAGAGGGTCCATCCTGGAATTATACAATATTATCCCTTCACATAGAGGAGTTTTTCATCTCCTTCCCATACAAATATTGTATCTCCATAGGACAAGAATCATAAATTTGAAAACATATGTTGCTCCTTAGTCATATTTTAGCTAAAGCGTCTGCACAACGGTTTGATTGTCTACATAAATTATTTCATCTAAATTCTCCTATTTTCTTAAGCTCGTGATGGATTTGTCAAACTAGAGTTAATCCAGTTTGCTTCCCTTGTTGTGCCTTCTTGATTTCGTCTCGAGCTTGTATTGAGTCTCTTTGAATGATCAAGCTCCTTCCACTGTTGTTGTTGATGTTGAACAATTTAATCCCTTCAAGAATTCCCCATAACTCTGCAGCCAACACCGAATAGCGCCATATAGATTTTGAAAAACCTTTAATCCAATTTTCATTGTTATCCCTTATGACTCCCCCACAACCTGCTTGTTGCTCATGCATCACAACCCCATTTGTATTAAGTGTCCATTGTAACATCATAAACCCCAAAACTTATAAATAAAGGATTACTCGACATTTTAAGGTGTCACCAACGACAATCCTTCAATAAAACATAGACATTTTGAAAACACGCATTAGAAATTAAACAACATACAATACATGTCATCGCATGCTCACCTTCACTTAGGGTATCATTGCAACGAACCATATTAAATACGA
Source organism: Lathyrus oleraceus (assembly GCF_024323335.1). Classification (NCBI taxonomy): domain Eukaryota; kingdom Viridiplantae; phylum Streptophyta; class Magnoliopsida; order Fabales; family Fabaceae; genus Lathyrus; species Lathyrus oleraceus. The sequence goes on from NC_066585.1 coordinate 460,204,422, forward strand.
TAATAAAACATATTAACTTCAATTTGGATCTTAAAAGGACTTAGCCTTCACAAAATAATTATAAAAAGAGATTTTAATATCCAACTTCAAAACATCGGGACATGATAGTTATTAAACTTCAACCAAATAAGCACATCAACATCAAACATAGTAAACGAAACATTGTTTGCCCCTAGTGTTACAGAATCGGAGCATGACGACTAATAATAAAAACGATAACTAATGAAAATAAATTCAAGAGTTATTTCCCACTCACAACAGTAACTTCTAATTCTGATCATCTACAAGATGTCCATGATGAGAACATCAAAGCAAAGGGGGTGAGAACTCACATTAATAAATTAATGGTATAGACTGCAAGGTAGAATTCAAACATCTACACATTCAACAACCATCACACAACATCATTCTGACACCCAATCCATCAATATACACAACAATCATATGTTCATCATTTAAATTATGCAATGAGACTCATAACCTCAACTAAATTCATATGTGTGTGGTACCATAGCATCACCAATTGGTTCACTCAGGAATCAAGTTCATCCTGCTCGAAACAAACACGCATTGACCCAACGATAATAGTTCCCCTCCCGAACTATCACCTTACAACAACATATTCACAACTCAATAATATAATTCATGTTCATGCAACAGCATACCATCATCACAATTCACATGAATTATCACAAAATCATCATCACATATGCTCAACAATCATTCCCAATCATATTCAACTTCATATTCATCAACAACATTCAATTAATCATAATAATTCATAACACTAATTAAAGTCATGTTAAATCAGCAATTCACCATAAAACAACATCAACAACAACTAACAATAGCCAAACAGTTCATAAAATTTGAAAAATTGAATTTGATAATTTATTACAAACAAACAGCCCAACTGTGCAACTCTCAGGCTCATGACGCCTTGGGCGTCAAAGGCATAACGTTTGTCATCCATACCTAAAACCAAGTCGTCACAATTATGACGCTCTTCATCAACACGCACGGCTAAGAACCATGACGGGTTACTGTAGCACCTCAAATTTGCACCTACCTTCTGTACATCCATTTCATATTAGGTCATTAACATAGCATTAGTCCACTGCATAACATTGCATTGTCCTTTTGCCCAAGTGCAAGTTCATCTGACAAATTAGGTCAAACTGGTCAGGAGATCAGTCAATCAAGCAAGGAAGTGCAATTTCCATTGAAGCAAGGCCCTAGGGTTGGTCCAACATGTTCACATGACCTAGGGGTCCTTTTGAAGAGGTTTGGTCAAGGATTGGGTGCTCAGAAGTCATCAGTCATTGTTCAGTTTACCAGAAACCCTAGAAAGTCAATTATGGTCAAATGTGGTCAACTGTGCCTGATTTTATGGATTTCAAGGTGGGAGATGGTTTGAAAGTGTTCATTCATGTCCATACAAGTCTCATTTGACATTTCAAAGATCAAGATTGAAGAATTTGAAGTCAGACAAAAAGTTTCCTAAAATGGCAGGTGACCTGTAATTTTCAGCTGCCAAAAATAGAAAGTTTTTCTCCTCAAATTTACATCATCATACAAGCTTCAAATGAAATTTTGTCCAACATGAAAGTTGAATATCTTGCTCTCACCTTTCCAAAAAGTCGAAGAACACTCATTTCTCATTTATGGTTGGCAAGTTATGATCAAATCATTCTCAAGAATTTTTGAACTTCAAAGGGGCATATCTTCCAAACCATTTGGCCAAATTGGGTGGGGTTTTTTGCTACAAGTCACATTTGATATGCTCTATCCAAATATTTCATCACAATTCACAAAAAATTATCCAAGCAAAATGGCCTTTTTCAAGTGGCATGAATTAAAAAAGAGAGAGGTGAAAAAATGAGCTTTCAAATTAAACATTTCCAATGCTTTTTACCATTTGCAATTGTTCAGAAATTATATTTGGGGTATGCCTAAGCCCATTTTCGTGCATTAACATGCACCCCATGCATTTTTGGTTGGTTTTTAGCAAATTGGCAAAACACTTCATTTAAGCTAAAACCAATTACCATTACACTAACCATGTTTAAGCCTCATTAAACAGAGTATATATTGATCATTTTCAGTCTGAAAACCCTAGCCACTATTCACCAAAACAGATCAAACTTCATTTTCTCTCAAAACACTCTCATTCTCCATTTGAAATTTTTTCTGGAAATCTTCAAAGAACCCTTGCTATTGTCCATCGTGCCATCATTCACCAACATTTTGGAAGCCATTGCAAGCATTATCTCTCAGCTGTAAAGCCTTTCTCCAGCACTGTTCTATTGAAGCTTCTCACATGGCAATTGGATTGTTGAGCTGGAATTGAGGCAGCTGGGCTTTCAAGACTCCTCCATTCATCATCTGGGACATCATTGTTCATCTGTTTATACTTTCCACGGCCAGAAAACCATCATTTCATCACTGCTCTTCAAGATCAGGTGACATTCGAACCTAGCCTTTGATGAAATTATGATATGCTTCATGAAGATCTTGCCATGCTGAATGTATTGAGCTTTGAATCGAGAGAAATGGTTGCATATTGAGAGAGATACATTGAATTTAAGTTTGTTGGTCAAATGTGTTTTTGCTTTGTTCTTCTTTGTTAGCTTGAATTGTTGAAAAATAAGGTTGGATTATGATTGTGCGTGTTTAGACGGTTTGAATGGTGTGCTTGCTTCCCAATTCTGGGAATTTTGTTCTTCGCATGGATGAACTTGGTACTGTAGCATAAACCCTAGAAAACGTTGCCCAGAAATGTATTTGATTCGTCAAACCCGTGTCCCTGCATGAAGATACTGTTACATTGGCCATGAAACCAATCAGCACGCGACACATCCCTAAGTGAAACGCAGAGTTTCACTTAAGGGACCAAGTATTTACGGTTATGCCACTGCCGTGTTATAATTTCATTAAATCATTTCTTTTTTTCAAATATTTATTTCATTTTGCATGGCCAACTTAGGAAAATCATAAGTTCTTCAATTTTAATCCAATTTTGATGGGATTTTTTGTGGATTGCTTCTCTTAATCTCTAGTTTATTATGGTGATTTTTCCAGATTTTTTGCATGCGTGGATTTTAAAATGTGCTAGGGTTTGTTCATGTGTGTCCATTTTGTGTATGTCTTGCCAAATTGCTTGTGAAATGATGATACATGATCCAATGCCTCTCAAATTTTTTGTGCTTAAACTAGACATGTTCATGGTGATTTTGGTGTAGAGTTTGTAATTTTATCATTGCTGGTTGTGGAGATATGATTTTTTGAATAGGGGTGTGACAATTTGTGTCACACCATGCATGTCCAACTTCATGATTTTAATTACCATGCTTATTGAACTCAAAATTGTCTGGATTTTTGCATGAAGACACTTGTGCATGTTGAGAATGTTTGTGAATTTTTCTGGAATTTTTGAATTCATTTCCTATTTGTTTGATAATTTCTCCTCTGTTTGACCAAATTGTTGACCTTTTGTGACATATGATGCCATATGATTTGTGAAATTCTAATGCTTAATTGGATGGACTTGAAATTTGATATGTGAATTTTAGACATCTTAAAGTTTGTCATGGTTTTAGTCCCATTCATTTATCATATGTTGTTTCTGTTTTATGATTAATTGAAGTTGGTGCATGTTTTGATGCTTTGTATGAGTATGCTTCTGCTTACCATGACTTTCTGATTTTCATTGACCTACTTCCTTTGATCCAAATGAGCTGAAATTTGGTGTTCTTATCATGTTGTGGATGATGTTTTATCATGATTTATTTGAGGATTTTTTGGAATGTTTGTGATTTAATTTGAGTTGAGTCATTCTGTTGACTTCTTTGAGTTTCTATATGCCATGCTTTGACCTAATCTGTTTGTGAAATGATGGTGATGAATGATATGATTGTGAAACCACTTGGGTTGGCTTCTTGATTGATTTGTCTTGACTTTGGACACTTGTCCCTTGCTGTTTTAATTTTTTTTATCTCCTTTTGACCCTAGGCTTGTCCTAGTGGTCTTGTTACTCATGTTTAAGTTTGATTTTTCAGGTTAAGCAGCAAATGCTCCAAAGAGATTAATACAAGTTGAATGAGTTTGATTATTTATCATGAACTAACTTGTTTGTTTTGTAGGTTGCTTAGCTCACTTGTTATGAGCTTATGCTTTGGACATCTGATTGACTGTGTTGTCTGTTGGCTTATGCTGTTTGTTTTAACTTTGTGTCTGGTATACTAATTGTGTTTGACTGATTTCAGGTACATTAGTTGCTAATAGTTCTTTGAGAACTTTGCTTTGCTTTGCTTGATAGCAATTTGCATTGAGGTATAACTTCCTTACTTCATGTAGTCTGGAAGACCTGGCCTGTTACTTGGCCAGGCACCTGTCTGAAGTCCTCCTTAAGAGGCAATGTTTGTGACTGTTTACTTTTGTCCTTGCACATATTCAAAGACCTCCTAAGTGAAGAGGCATTGGCAGATATAAGGGATGTGCAATCCATCCCCTGTTATTCTGTGTGTCATCTGCTTTGCTCACACCACTGTGTTGATGCATTGCAGATATTAACCCAAGATCATTGTACATTGAGTCAGTGTCATATGTGTAGAAGGGTTCCCACTTTCTGAACCCACACATTCTTGTCTTAAGCTCTCCCAGGCCAGGGATAAGAGCTGTGAAGTCTCATCTTCACTCACCCTTCATCAGCTTCACCCTAACTCTCAATGTTAGGGTTAAGAGCTAACACTACCCTGTTACAGTGGTTTGTTTGTTGAGGTTGATATGACCCCTCGACTAAAACCTAACCTTGATTGAGCCCATTGATTGCATATAGTGTGTGCTACTTGTGCTTGTGTGTTTGCTTTAGCTTGCTTCCTGTGCAAGTTAGGTTTAGTTTGGCTTGCTTCCTGTGCAAGTCATGTTTAGGATAGGCTTGCTTCCTGTGCAAGTTAGCTAGAAACCTTAACTTAGGGATGAATTTGCATGATAACATCTAGGCTCGAGTCGTAGTCTCCCTAGTTGTGTCTCCCTCTGTTATCTGGTTAAGCTAGTCCTGTGTCCCTCCGTAGGGGAACTACGTCGCCCTGATCCTCATACCAGATGAGGTACGTAGGCAGGAGATGAGCTGATCTCTCCGGGCGCCTTTTTTCTTCTTTCAACCTTTGTGTTTTAACCCCCTTGTGTGTGTTTTGGTTCGGATGCTGATGTAAGTCCAGTGATTGGCATTCGGGCTCCACGTTTGCCTTTTTGTGTGTGTTTTGGTTCGGATGCTGATGTAAGTCCAGTGATTGGCATTCAGGCTCCACGTTTGCCTTTGCCTGTGTTTGTTTGTGTGCGTGTCAGCCGAGCTACGAATGCTCTGATTCTTCTTCGTCCAAGAAGATACGTATGCATAGGATGCGATATCCTAGCGAGCATGTGTCGTTTCCCCAGTCCGAACTACTTCAACTCTGATGTCTATGCCTGATAGACTAAGTAGGCCCAGGATGCGATATCCTGCCGAGTCAGTTTTGTTTGTTTCCTGTGTCTCTTTCAGCCAGTCTGTGTGTGTGTGAGCAGTGTTTTAGCAACCATTTTCCTTCCTATTGTGCGTGGATCCTGTCGAGTACGACGGATGCGTAGGGGTGCTAATACCTTCCCTTCGCATTGAAGGTGAGAAAAACAAGAAAGGGGGGGTTTGAATTGTTTGAAAAATAAGCGCTTTTCCAAAATGAAAATCACACAATGATTTTATACTGGTTCGCTTATAACACAAAGCTACTCCAGTCCACCCGGCCAAGGTGATTTCGCCTTCAACAAGGACTTAATCCACTAATCTTGAAAGATTACAAACAACACCTAAGAGAGAAGAAAATCTCTTAGTCTTCCCAAGTCTACAGACTACACAGAGTCACTTGAGGAAATCAAACAAATAAAAGATACAAGATATGTAATCTAGAGTGCTTCTAAGAAAGCAAGTATTACAAACTTAAGAACAGATTTTTCACTTAATAAGCAAAAGCTTAGTGAAATTCTTTAAGAGCAAAGATGATTTTCTTGAGCGTGAAATAATTCAGTATAGTTTTGGCTAGTTGATTTCTTGTTGCTGAATGTTGATTGCATCTCTATTTATATATGAGTTGGAGTAGAGTTGAATCTGGTGGATATTAAACTGAGTTTACTCCATCACTTAAATAGCTTCTGCAGTTTAACTTTTCATCTTTGAAGTGACTACTTACCACAAGTAGTATCTTCTCTCTTGGAAGTGGAGATTAACGTCTCTTTCTCTGTTTAGGAAATCTATTTGAAAATCTTTACTTGACTTGAACGTTACTTCTTCATGATTAGCAAATCCATAATCAGAGTATTTGTGTTTCTGGAGAAACTAGGAATCTTGCTTCTGATGTTGATCTAAATAGATTCTTCAGAGGGCGTTGTTCAGAGTCAGAGCTTCTAGACTTTACTTCATGTTCAGATGCTTCTGATACTTTGTAGTTTTGTCCAGAGTCAGACTTTCTTGAACGAGATTCCACTTCAGATGCTTCTGATACTAGAGAATTTGTATCTGATCTTGTTGTGCATCTGATGACATCATCAGATTTATTACTTCTTTCTTTAGAACCCTGCACACTTAGAAACTTTTCGTTAGGGTGCCATTTTTGGTTTCATCCTTTGTTATCATCAAAATCAAGGAATCTGTTGTAGAACAATTTTTGTTCTTACAATCTCCCCCTTTTTGATGATGACAAAACAACTTAAAATAGCAGATGAAACATGAAATAAATAAGATCAGATAGACAGAAGCTCCCCCTGAGTTAGTGCTAGGGAGTTCAGAAGTTCTTACCAGAGCTTTCCAAGTAATGAGATTTCTGAAAACTTTCTGCAATTTCTTAAATTTAATGTTAGAGCTATTTAATCAGAGCTATTTTTATCAGAGCTATTTCTACAATTGTTGCAGAGTGCTTAAGGTTTTTAGACAATTTTCATCAGAGCTATTTAATGATTTCTCCCCCTTTTTGTCAGAATCAAAAAGACATAGAAAATAAATAATTGAAGAGAAAAACAAAACATTGTATTAAAATATAGCAGAAACGAAAACCAAGAGAACACAAGACATCAGAGTCAGCAAAACAAGAAAGCAAAAACAAGAAGGCAAGCAAAACATAAAATCCTAAGTGCCTAAGGGTTCTGAGGCAATTTCTGCAAGATCATGGCAAGCATCTTCTGGATGTTCTCATTGACCGTATCTTGCTTGTCCATTCTGTCTCGGAGGATATTCTGATCTTCCTTAAGGTCCTTCAAAGTCTGAAGAATCATGGGAACAGCAGTTGAAGACTCCCCCTGAGTCAGAGCCTGCTGGGCTTCAGCTTCTGCAGCAGCTTGAGCTTCTGCATCTGCCAGAGCCTTAGCTTCAGCTTCTTGTTGCCTTAGGATTTCTGCTTCTTTTGCCAGTCTTTCTTCCTCTAGTCTTTTTGCTTCTTCTTCAGCTTCCTTAGCCAACCTTTCTTCCTCAAGCCTTCTGGCTTCAGCCTCTCTAGCTAATCTCTCCTGGAGTCTTTCCTCAGCATCTCTGATGTAGCCATTTCTGACTTGTTCAGAGACACTCTTCAGCCTATAAGACTCAGAGGTCATCCAACTAATGACTCTGTTCCAGTGTGTCCTAACAGACTTAGGATCATCACTGACTTCAGAGTTGTTAGCCAGAGACTTGATCTTCTGGATTGAAGCTTCTGCTACCTGCCTGATGGCTTCCTCAAGGGTAGGTATGGTAAGTTCAGGTTCAGGTTCAGGTGAATGAGGTGGAGAGTTTGGAGGGCTAAGATTTAGAGTTTGAGGTTCAGATTCTGCTTCTGGTTGAAGTTCAGAATCTGCTTCTGGTTGAAGACTGGGGGATGAAGCATAAAGAGGATTTAGGTCTAATGGGTCAGAGTCTGGTCCAGGTACAGCGGGAATAATTGGTGGGGTGATATTAGAGGTGTAAGGATCAGATGGTTGAATTTCAGAGGGTAGAGTTGTTGTTTGTTGTGGAGGAAGTGAAGTTTGGAGGGGTGAGGTTACTTCAGATTGTGTTAAAGTTTGTTGTTGAGAGGCAAATCTGTTGGCATAGAGAGTGGCTATGGTTGGGGATTCAGGATCAGAAAAATCAGGGTCAGAAGAGAGGGAAACATGAGGAGGTGATTCAGGTTCAGAGGATGAAGAAGAAGAAGAAGTGCTTAGGTGAGTTTGTGCAGGTATAGAGGGAGGAATGAAAGTTCTAGCTATGTTTAGAACTGGTGTAGGTTGGGAGGTTCTGGTGATTGAGGGTGGGATTTCAGAGGTAGTATATAGGGGAAGTGTTGTGAGAGGATGAGAAGAAGCCATCATAGGTACAGAAGTAACAGGAGGAACAGACTTACCAGTTGAGATTTGCAGAGGAGCTGAAGATCCGCTTCCAGAAGCTCCTTCAAGTCTGGCCTTCTTTGCTTTCCTTGCCTCAGCAGCTATCTGTTTCTCAGAGACACCTCTCTTGTATCTGACTAGATCTTCTTCAGAGTCCAGACAGTCATCGAGGCTGAAGTCAGATATATCCACACCATCATCCAGTAGACGCTGAAGATAGATGGCAACAGCATCTCTTGGCTCGTTCTTGAAGAATCTGGCAAGGCCATGAGGCATCTTCCTCTGATCTTTCAAACTATTCCAGGATACATCCAGAGTTGGCTTGACTTGTATTTTCTTGATTATCCCCATGCTCTTGAGGTTTCTGGCGTTTAGAGGCTTTCCCACATCAATTGCCAGATCATCCATACATCTGGTCTTTTCCAGTTGGTCAACCAATCCATGCTCAATGAAGACATCAGAAAGCAATCTTCCCAGAGGGATGTAAGACCTTGGCTTCATATTGTTTCTGGTTTCTTTGACAGAATCCCTCAGATATCTGAACAGGAGAACAGGGAGGTTGATCTGGATACCCTTCTGAATACAGTATAAAATGCATTTTTGATCAGCATTTATGTAATCAGAGGAGTTGGAGGCTGGGCGATGGTGAATAGTACCCAGAATGATTTTTAGCCAAACTCGGAGGTTCTGGTGTAGCTCCTTGTTCTTAGAGGGGTTTCCTTCAACATTGGGTTTGAAGATTGTTGGGTTGATAACTTCAGTGATGCGTTTTGACCTAGGAGGAATGTTGTAGATCCTTTTTCCTCCACTTTGCTCCATATTCAACAGGGAAGCAATAGACGCTTCTGTGATAACTATCTTCACTCCCAGAACAAATGAGACAATGAATTGGTCATCTGCATCAGCATGTCTCCAGAACTCTTTGACCAAAAGAGGGTAGATTGGACCATACAACCTTTGAAAATAGTTCTCCCACCCTTGTTGACGTAGTTCTCCAGTTAGATCAACGCCATTTCTTTTTAGGTTGTCAAAATCAACCAAAGATTCACACAAAACATCCAAACCTTCAAAGGGAGTTGAAAGGTTTATGTGGCGTTCTCGGTCAAGAATGTGGGGTTCTTGATAAACAGGGGTTATGGTGACGCCGGTAACAGTAGGAGTTTGAGTGTTTGAGGTTTGGGGATTAGAACTGGATTCCATCTGTTGAGAGAAGTTAAAAACTTCTTGTTGTTGAGCATCCATGAAGAAGAAAAAGATGAAGATTGAAGAACTTGCAGAGAATGCTTTGAGAGAGGGTTTAGGGTTTTAGAGTGAGTGAGAGTGATAAGTGTGAAATGTGAGAGAAAGTGTTTATATACTCTAAGTAAAACACATGCAAAACGACACCTCAGAAAGCGTTAGACACAACACTCAAAATAGCACGCTTGGGGGAAAAATGATTACAGCTAATAAATGAATGTCTAATCCCAACAGTACGCACACTGCTCTAGGAGATTTCAAACGTTCTGACCTTTGATTTCTATTGACAGCTGTCTAGAAGTTCTAGGGTTAGACGTTTAATGCTCCACGTGTTGATGTATCTGATCTTCAGGAATACCAAAGGATTGGTTTCTGAAAATTTCTAACTCAGATATCTTCTTAACTTGTAGAAGTATCAGAGTCAGAGGCAGAAGTGTATTTGTTTTTATCAGAGTCTCATTTTACATGTTCAGAGCCAAGTTTTACTCAGGGCAATTTTTAATGTTCAGATTTTCTAATATAAAAAGAAATCTATCTTCAGCTAGAGGCTTAGTAAAGATATCTGCCCATTGATGTTCTGTATCAATGAACTTTAATGTTACTATCCCTTTCTGAACATAGTCTCTGATAAAATGGTGTTTTATTTCTATGTGTTTGGCTCTGGAATGTAGAATAGGATTCTTACTTAAACAAATAGTAGCAGTATTATCACAAAAGATAGGAATGTTACTCTCAAATATCTGAAGATCTTCTAGCTGATGCTTCATCCAGAGCATCTGAGTTGTGCACAGTGATGCTGAGATGTATTCTGCTTCTGCAGTTGATAGAGCAATAGTTGACTGTCTTTTGCTAGCCCAGGAGATTAGATTGTTTCCCAGAAGCTGGCAATTTCCAGAAGTACTTTTTCGTTCTATTCTATCTCCTGCGTAGTCTGCATCACAGTAACCAGAAAGTCTATACTCTGATGTTTTCTCGTACATCAGGCCCAGGTTAGGAGTTCCTTTCAGATACTTAAGAATTCTCTTAACAGCTGTTAAATGAGATTCTCTAGGATCTGATTGGAATCTGGCACAAAGACAGACGCTAAAGAGAATATCAGGACGAGTAGCAGTCAGATAGAGAAGAGAGCCTATCATACCTCGATAGAGCTTCTGACAAACCTTGTTGCTTACCTCTTCCTTTTCTAGAATGCAAGTTGGGTGCATAGGAGTTTTTGCAGAGTTGCATTCAGTCATGTCAAACTTCTTCAGAACGTCTTTGATGTACTTGCTTTGATGAATGTACGTGACTTCTGGAGTTTGATTAATTTGAATTCCCAGAAAGAACTTTAGTTCTTGCATTAAACTCATTTCAAACTCTGCCTGCATTAACTTAGAAAATTCTTGGCAAACAGAAATATTAGCAGAACCAAAAATAATATCATCAACATAAATTTGGCATATCATGAGATCATTATTAAGGTTTTTGCAGAAGAGTGTAGAATCAACTTTCCCTCTGATAAAATTTTGTTCCAGAAGAAAATTGCTTAAGCGTTCATACCAAGCTCTGGGAGCTTGTTTAAGTCCATATAAGGATTTCTTAAGTTTAAAGACATGTTCTGGAAAATTTAAGTTTTCAAAGCCTGGAGGTTGATTGACATACACTTCTTCTGAAATATAACCATTAAGAAATGCACTCTTGACATCCATTTGGTATAATTTGATAGAATGATTAATAGCAAAAGATACAAGAAGACGAATAGATTCTAACCTCGCGACTGGAGCAAAAGTTTCGTTATAATCAATACCTTCTTGTTGACTATAACCTTGAGCTACCAGTCGTGCTTTGTTTCTGACAACTTCTCCTTTCTCGTTCAACTTGTTTCTGAAAACCCATCTGGTTCCAATGACATGAGTGCCTCTGGGTTTAGGAACGAGATCCCAGACATCATTCTTGGAGAATTGATCTAACTCTTCTTGCATAGCTGCCACCCAATCGTTATCTTGAAGAGCTTCATCACAGGACGTAGGCTCAATCAGAGACACTAGTCCCAGAGGAATATCTTCAGAAGTTCTGAAGGTAGATCTGGTTCTAACAGGTTCATCTTTGTTTCCCAAAATCAAATCTTCAGATACGTTAATACGACTTTTAACTTTCCTTGGAATTTCTGGAGATTTAATTTCTTCAGAGTCTGGAGTGACGGTTGCTTCTGGAGTTTTCTCAGATTCTACCAGAGTGATCTCTAAATCTGCAAACTTTTCAACTAGCTTTGACTTTTCAGGGTCAAGCTTATCATCAAATCTAACATGAATTGATTCCTCCACAATTTTGGTTTCTGTGTTGTATACTCTGTAGCCTTTAGAGCGTTCTGAGTATCCTAACATAATACCTTTCTGTGCTTTGGAATCAAACTTGTTCAGATGTTCTTTAGTATTTAATATAAAGCAAATGCATCCAAAAGGATGAAAATATGAGATGTTGGGTTTTCTTCCCTTACACAGTTCATAGGGAGTCTTTTCTAGAATAGGTCTTATAGAGATTCTATTCTGAATATAACACGCTGTATTTACAGCTTCTGCCCAAAAGTGCTTTGCTACATTGGTTTCATTGATCATGGTTCTGGCCATCTCTTGGAGTGTCCTATTCTTCCTCTCTACAACTCCATTTTGTTGTGGAGTTCTAGGGCAGGAGAAATCATGGGATATTCCATTAGAATCAAATAATTCTTCAAAATCTTTATTTTCAAATTCTCCACCATGATCACTTCTGACTCTAACAATTTTAGAGTCAAATTCTTTTTGCACTTTAGAACAGAAACTGGTGAATACAGAGTGAGACTCACTCTTGTGCTTTAGGAATTTTACCCATGTCCAGCGGCTGTAATCATCAACGATTACTAGTCCATACTTCTTTCCATTGACTGATGCTGTTTTCACAGGGCCAAATAAGTCAATGTGAAGAAGCTCCAGAGGCTTAGAGGTAGAAACAACATTTTTCTTTTTAAAAGATGTTTTTGAAAACTTTCCTTTCTGACAAGCTTCACACAGAGCATCTGAAGAAAACTTCAGTTTAGGTAAGCCTCTGACTAACTCAAGTTTAGTTAGCTGAGAAAGTTTTCTCATGCTAATGTGGCCTAAGCGTCTATGCCATACCCATTGCTCTTCGTGAACTGACATTAAACATTTAACATTTTGATCTTTTAAATCAGAAAGATTTATTTTATAAATGTTGTTTTTCCTCTTGCCTGTAAAAAGGACAGAGCCATCGTTCTGATTTATGGCTTTACATGTTTTTTGATTAAAGATTACATCATAACCGTTATCACTTAATTGACTTATGGATAACAAGTTATGCATTAATCCTTCTACATAAAGAACATCAGATATAGAGGGAAGAGTACCATTACCAATAGTTCCGGAGCCTCTGATCCTTCCTTTCTGATCTCCTCCGAAGCCTACAAATCCAGCGTCTTTAAGTTCCAGGCTTTGGAACATAGACTTTCTTCCCGTCATATGTCGCGAGCATCCAGAGTCCAGGTACCATGACTGGTGTCTGAACTTTGCTGCATAGGATATCTGCAACATAGATAATCTTATCTTTCGGTACCCAGAATCTCTTGGGTCCTTTTAGATTAGTCTTCCCAGAGTTTCTTATAACTTTGGGTCTTCTAGCATTCTTGAATTTTTGTTCTTGTGTGTGTGTGTAATGATATGAAAACGGAGATTTAAGCTGGTTACTGGTAGAGGTTTTATTTTCCTCAGAATCATACCCAATTCCCCTTTTATTATTCTGACTTACTCCATAAATCATGGATGCCATAATACTCCTATCTATCCCATTCTTCAGAAATTGTTGAAAGGCTTCTTTATAAATAATTTCATTTGAAGTTTGTGGTGCTTGAGACAACGTTTCTTCTAATTCTAAGCTTTTTGTTTTAGCTCCATCTCTTTCTATCGTTAGAGATCTGATAGTATCATCTCGTGCTAGAATTGTTGTCTCAAGTTTACTACATACTTCAGATTTTGCTTTAAGAAGGCCTTTAATGTCTTTAACTTTTTGTTTTAATTTCTGAAGAGAGGTAAGAGTTTCTGATAAACATGATTCTAAGTCAGATCTAGAAAGTTCAGAAAATACCTCTTCAGATTCTTCATCTGAGCTGCTGGATGTGGTAGCCATAAGAGCTACGTTGGCCTGTTCATCAGAGTCAGATTCTGATGATTCGGATTCACTATCGTCCCAGGTGGCCATTAATCCCTTCTTTGTTCTGAAGGTATTTTTCTTGAAGCTTTCTTTCTTAGAGTTATCTTTCTTCAGCTTGGGGCATTCATTTCTGTAATGACCTGTTTCTTTACATTCAAAACAGGTAATATCTTTGTTAGGTTTACCTTTTGAAGTTGACTTTGATCGATCCCCTCTGGGTCTTGATCTTCTGAAGTTGTTGTTGTTCCTCTTTTTCCAGAGTTGCTTAACTCTTCTGGTTAGTAGGGACAGTTCTTCTTCATCATCAGAGTCTTCAGGTTCAGAGTCATCAGTGTCTGCAGTTTCTGCTTGAAGGGCTTTGGTTCTGTCTGACTTCCGTCTTTCAGATCTGGACTTCAGCGCCACTGACTTGTTCTTTTTCTGAGGCTCATCCTCCTCTAGTTCTATCTCATGGCTTCTGAGAGAACTAACAAGTTCTTCAAGGCTGATATTGTTCAGATCCTTTGATAACTTCAGAGCAGTAACCATTGGTCTCCATTTCTTTGGCAGACTTCTGACAATCTTCTTAACATGATCTGCAGTCGTGTATCCTTTGTCTAGCACTTTAAGACCTGCAATAAGAGTTTGGAATCTGGAAAACATAGCTTCTATAGCTTCGTCATCTTCCATCTTGAAGGCTTCATATTTCTGGATCAGCGCCAGAGCCTTCGTCTCCTTGACTTGGGAGTTTCCTTCATGGGTCATCTTCAGAGAGTCAAGTATATCTTTAGCCGTCTCTCTGTTGGTGATCTTTTCGTATTCGTTGTATGATATAGCATTTAGAAGTATTGTTCTGGCCTTGTGGTGATTCTTGAAGACACGTTTCTGATCTTCTGACATCTTACTTCTGGAAACTTCAGCTCCATTTAAGATTGGAGGTTTGTATCCATCTGTGACAATGTCCCAGAGATCAGCATCATAACCCAGAAAGAAACTTTCGATTCTATCTTTCCAGTAATCAAATTTTTCTCCATCAAAAACAGGAGGCTTGGCATTGTAAGAATCTTTCTCATTTGAGTGGGCCATTGTTTTTCTCGTACTGGATCTCTCTACACGGTTAAGTGTTTGATTAGAAAATCAATAACAGAGTCGGAGCTCTGATACCAATTGAAGGTGAGAAAAACAAGAAAGGGGGGGTTTGAATTGTTTGAAAAATAAGCGCTTTTCCAAAATGAAAATCACACAATGATTTTATACTGGTTCGCTTATAACACAAAGCTACTCCAGTCCACCCGGCCAAGGTGATTTCGCCTTCAACAAGGACTTAATCCACTAATCTTGAAAGATTACAAACAACACCTAAGAGAGAAGAAAATCTCTTAGTCTTCCCAAGTCTACAGACTACACAGAGTCACTTGAGGAAATCAAACAAATAAAAGATACAAGATATGTAATCTAGAGTGCTTCTAAGAAAGCAAGTATTACAAACTTAAGAACAGATTTTTCACTTAATAAGCAAAAGCTTAGTGAAATTCTTTAAGAGCAAAGATGATTTTCTTGAGCGTGAAATAATTCAGTATAGTTTTGGCTAGTTGATTTCTTGTTGCTGAATGTTGATTGCATCTCTATTTATATATGAGTTGGAGTAGAGTTGAATCTGGTGGATATTAAACTGAGTTTACTCCATCACTTAAATAGCTTCTGCAGTTTAACTTTTCATCTTTGAAGTGACTACTTACCACAAGTAGTATCTTCTCTCTTGGAAGTGGAGATTAACGTCTCTTTCTCTGTTTAGGAAATCTATTTGAAAATCTTTACTTGACTTGAACGTTACTTCTTCATGATTAGCAAATCCATAATCAGAGTATTTGTGTTTCTGGAGAAACTAGGAATCTTGCTTCTGATGTTGATCTAAATAGATTCTTCAGAGGGCGTTGTTCAGAGTCAGAGCTTCTAGACTTTACTTCATGTTCAAATGCTTCTGATACTTTGTAGTTTTGTCCAGAGTCAGACTTTCTTGAACGAGATTCCACTTCAGATGCTTCTGATACTAGAGAATTTGTATCTGATCTTGTTGTGCATCTGATGACATCATCAGATTTATTACTTCTTTCTTTAGAACCCTGCACACTTAGAAACTTTTCGTTAGGGTGCCATTTTTGGTTTCATCCTTTGTTATCATCAAAATCAAGGAATCTGTTGTAGAACAATTTTTGTTCTTACACGCATAACCGACTCCCGATCCCTTTCTCTTTGGTCGCGAGACCACGTCTTTTCCAGGTTTACTCTGAGTGTAACACCCTTCTAAAATACCCCAAATATTTAATTAAAATAACAACATATATAAATCAGAGTAATTATGCATCCAAGGGTGTCACACAACATTTCACACTTATATATCAAAGTAGCCTGTCATGCTCATTTATTTATCAAATAAACAGTTGCATAATACGCAGCGGATAGAAATCAAATTATCATTCAAAACATGTAACATATTACATGTAAAATGGTTCACAACCAATCAATAAAATATTCAAAACATCCCATCCCGATGTTACATCTATCAGAGCATGACCCACTAAGGAGACTACACTAGACTCCAAGTATTAGCTTCTACTCAACTCATTGCTCGTTACCTGAAAAATAGTTGTAAGGGTGAGTTCCTCAATCGATATAATAAGCATTATAGAATATAATGTCATGTTAAGTAATTTAACACATTAATCACCCTAATCGTATTCGTACATTCAGTAACGGCACACCAACTCAAACATCATATTCAACACCAATACAACTCATATTCATACTCAATAGCAGCACCAAACACGTATCATATTGGAATACATCCATTCATATTATACGCCATACATAATTTATGCAATGAGACTCCACACATGCGGTACCGACTATTCTTGAACATATAGTTCAAGCTCACCGATCAATCCAGATACGGCTACTAAGCTCACTAGTCCCACTCATTTGAGACCTAGTGACTCACTCACTAATTCCTCACCATGGGAATTAGCTACAGCCCCAAAGGCTATGCTATGCACACTAATCATCTAGCATGCAAACATCAACAACAAATCCACAATGATTCACTCACTAATTCCTCACCATGGGAATTAGCTACAGCCCCATAGGCTATGCTATGCACGCTAATCATCTAGCAATGCAACATCAACAACAATTCACAAGGGACAGATGCTCACACTCTAAGCCATACAACAGTCCATTCACAAATACATGCATAATATATATATTCACAGCATTATGCATATCATCATACATCATCAACACATGTATCAACACATCATATCATGTCAAATAATTAAACACAGTATTAGCACACTCTACTAATACCTATACTGCTCAAAACAGCGGGAAATAATCCCTACCATATCACACACTGATATAGGCAACCACCAATTAGGCACACAACATTTAAATTAACAATTTTTCCATACTGCAACAGTGTTAACCGGTTAACGCCCTGGGTTAACCGGTTAACGCAGGCAAAACACGCTTACTGCCCAAAACTTATCAGTGTTAACCGGTTAACGCCCTGGGTTAACCGGTTAACGCAGGCAAAACAGCACTAATTCTCAATTCGTAACAGTGTTAACCGGTTAACACCCTGGGTTAACCGGTTAACGCAGACAAAACAGCATTTCCTGCGCTAACACAAAGCAGAATGCAGAATTCTCCGCATTTTCCGCCGTTAGAGGACTTCCGACCTCCGATTCCAATTCCGTAAAAAGCTATACGTTCGGGAAAACACGACTCACACAATTACGGATTCAATTTCAGTTTCAAAACAACTTATCCAACACAATTATTCAGCATTCGACAAATTCCAATTAGGGTCAATTCAACGGTTTATCACTACCCATTACATGCTAACCCATAATACCCATTAAACGACGATAAACCCCCCTTACCTGAGTTAATCCGGAAATCTCTAAGCTCCAAGCTCTTCTCTGCTCCAATCTTCTTCCTCTTGCTCTGCCTCTTTGCCCTTTCTCCTCTTTCTCAATCGCTTCTCTGTTTCACGTGAAAACCTTTTCTTTACCAAATGGGCTCTTTTTCTTTATTTCACACTTATATATTTTCCAATTTATTTTATTATCCCAATAAAATAATAATAATAATAATCCAATTATCTAATTAAATTAATAAATATATTATTAACTTAATTTAAATAATTACCATATTATTATCGGGGTGTTACACTGAGCGTTTCCTTTCCCTCTTTTGGGATAAATAACGCACGGTGGCGGCTTTGTTGTTCTTGTTTTCCCGCCGGTTTTTCGCGTAATGCGACAGTTACCTGTCTGTGCTTCAAAGGTATTACGCCCTAGGCATCACCAAGCTGACGTCCATCAACGATGTGTAGTTGTTAGACGATAGGCTTCGATCTAGAGGGGGGATTGATAGATCACAATTTAAAAACTTTGACAAAAAACTGTTTTGAAAAATTTATGGTGAGTGGAAGTAACCCAAATCAAATCGTCTAACCGAACCTCTATCGAAAAGCTCAGATATGCGTATTGTAATCAAAGTATTATAATGAATACAAATTAGATCAATAATCTATCAACCACTATCAATCAAATGAAATTCTATAAGTAGAGACTATTCCCAATATAAATCACACAAAAATCTATTGAGATAAATTATCGAACACCTTGTGTGCAATCATTTTTGTTTGGAAATTTATATAGTTTTGTTAATCTTTAAATTCAATCACAATCTAAAAGATTATGATAAACTCAACAAAACCTCTTTTAAAAGGTTGTCAAAAAATTTGTCCAACCGTAATGATCGCACAATTGATGAATTCAACAATTTGCAATTGAAAAATAAAAGAGAGAGAGAGAGAGAGAGTACACAAGGATTTGTTTAGGCAGCTCCCCAATCGACCTCGCTATGGGTACGTGTTCCCTCAATTAGAACTCAAATTAAGATAATGAAATTAACCTTACTTTGCAAAAGTATGTATACAAGAGAAATGTAGCAATTCAATCCCACACACCCTAAGTTTGATGTTGATTCTAACATTTTCTCTTCCCTTGATCAAAGCTTGATCAAGTATCCCAACAATACGAGTTTGATCCACCGTCTCGCGTTACTCCTTTGCAAGAACCTTTCGTTCTTCAAAGCCTTCACTCAATCAGATCCAAATTTCAAATTGTTGTAACCTAAGATTTACCAATATGATCCACCGTCTTACGCTACTCCTTTGCAAGAACCTTCTGTTCTTCAAAGACTTCACTCGATCGGATCCAAATTGCATAATCTTGTCCAAAACCTTCAAATCCCAAATTGATCTTGAAGGAAAACCCCACCTTGGTTTTCTTATTTGAAACCCTCAAAGATCCCAACCTAATTTACAATTTAACAACCTAAATTGGACGCTATCAATCCTAATTCTATATGACACCCAAACAAAAAATGATTATGTGTAGTTTGTTTGTGTGTATGCATAGAATGTAGGTTAAAGATTTTGTGAACTCTTTGAAATCCCGATTTCATGTAGGTTTACTCTATAACCTTACTAAAAATTATGCATGTATGAAGTATTTATATGCACGCATGTTTGGAGGAAAAAGGAATGCAAAAGATTTGAAAAAATCATGAATTTTTGGAAAAATACATTGCATGTGTTGACCTATGTAAGTCATGCGTTGACCTGTTCGATGCATGTGTTGACATGTATACGTCATGAGTCGACCTGTATAGGTCATGAGTCGAGACATGCAATTGGTACATCAAACAGAAGCTATACGCTTTAAAAATGGGGTACATGAGCCGACCTGAAAATCGGATGTGTCGACACATGGGGAAATTTTTCTTTTATGTGTCAACCTAAAGCATGTATGTGTCGACACATAGATTGTTTTGCCCATAAAAACTTGTTTTTGATGCATAAAGCCTTTTCCAACTCATTTGCAAATGTTTTTATGCTTCATAATGCTAAGATGCACATTGAGAATCAGAGGACACCATCCAGTATACATAAACAATAAAGTATCATAGTTTTGACATCATGCAGAATACATCTAATAGAAAGTTGCACTCACATACTCCCCCTATTTGTTGATGGAAAAACTTGAGACGATGTGTTTCGTGTCTTCATGAAGGTTCCCCCTGAATGTATGCATCCTAACTTCATCTTGCAAATTCTTCTCCCCCTTTGACAAGATCAAAATGAGACAAAGCAATCCACGAGAAGTAACTTATATCACACATATACCAATATAACACATGGAGGCGTTTGCAAACATAAGATCATCAATAAAACAGCACGCACATAGAATGATGTAAATATTGAAAAATGCCTAAACATAAATAAAAGCATTTAAAGCAACAACATAACATGGTTGCCACAACTTATGTCAAATAACATATACACTAAACATGAAAGATTAAGGATACAATGCAATTAAAAACTCTTGAGTTGCTACAAAAGCGACACGATTATGTGACATATATTTTTGGTACTCCTGAATGTTGCACACACATGTGCTCTAGCAAGGCGATATATTGATTTATCATCACTTAAACCAAAAACAGAGATGTTATCATAACAATGACACACTACAAGAATTTTGTTGATATTATAACATGTTCAAACATGTATCATGTCGAAATAGATAACATGCTTATACACCAAGAACATATTTCAAGTATGGAAGAAAAATAGCACGAAGTCACTATAAGCATATGAGTTGAAATACATCAATTGAAATTTTTGGAAGTAAACTTTCATGAATTTGTTTATACATCAAGCATATTAAGCAATTGGAACATAAACAACATGAAAAAGTAAAAGCTTACTTTCAAAGAGGGGAAACGAAACAATATTACCTCACTTATAAATTTATGAAGGATGCACTCATATGTGATTGAACTTCCAAGGAAAGTTAGAGCAAAAGTATATAAAGTGCATGCAACAAATCATATATATATATACAAGATTTGAGATAACAAGTATTCCCAATTCCCTTCTAATTTTGAATAATGGTTCAGTCGCAAGAGGTTTTGTAAAGATATTTGCAAGTTGATTTTTGCTACCAACATGCTAAAATATGACGTCTCCTTTTTCAACATGGTCACGTAGAAAGTGGTGACGTATCTCAATATTCTTAGCGCGAGAGTGTAACACCAGATTTTTGGTTAGATTAATAGGACTAGTTTTGTCGCACATAATAGGAATACATTGTAGTTTAATATCACAATCGAGTAGTTTTCATTTGAGCTGCAAAATTTGAGCACAACAACTATCGGTAGCTACGTATTCCACCTCGGCAATTGACAAAGCAACAAAAACCTGTTTCTTGCTATGCCAACTTACTAAGGAGTTTGAAAACATGTGGCAAGTTCCACTAGTACTCTTCCTATCCGATTTTCAACCGGAAAAATTGGAATCGGTATAACCAACCAAATTAAAATCGCTTCCCTTGGCATACCAAAGCCCATACTTAGATGTACCATGAAGGTATCTAAGAATGTGTTGTATGGATTTTCAATGTGATTCCTTAAAAGTCGGTTGATAACGAGCGTACATACACACGCTAAACATAATGTCTGGCATAGATGCAATAAGATATATAAGAGAACCAATCACACCTCTGTACTTCTTGACATCAACATCCTTACCATTTTCATTTCTTTCCAAGTTTCTATTTATGGGCATTGGAGTATCAATTGATTTTGCATCTTCCATACCAAATCTCTTTAGTAATTCATTGCAATATTTTGTTTGACCCATAAATGTCCCTTTGTTGAGTTGCTTGATTTGAAGACGAAGGAAGTAATTCAACTCCCCCATGAGACTTATCTCAAACTCACTCTGCATAAGCTTAGAAAACTCCTTGACAAGTTTCATGTTAGTGGAACCAAAAATGATATCATCGACATAAACTTTAACACTTTGGAGTAAGCATTAAATATTAACAGTATAGAATACATGTGAAGATATTAAGATGAGGTCACTCTAAACACATAAATTGAAACAAACCATGGTTATCAATTGAAATATTTGGAAATGAACACTCATAACATGTATCATACACACATTATATCATATATCTTTGAAAAAATAAATAGGTAAACAAAAGGACTTACTTACAAAGCAGATATTGAAACAATATTACCTCACTATACGAATGACGGAGGATGCACTTGCATTCCATAAGGAACTTTCAAACGAAAGTTGGAATAAATGAAAAATGTGCCACAAGCTCTTTAAACATCAACGTTCTTACCACTTTTCTCTTTGCAACAATACTTGGAAGTGTGATTAATAATGTATCCAAGAAGGTTATTGACTTGATGATCATCCTTTATGATTGGACTTTCATTCTTGTTCAGATCATGATAATTATCTTGCTCCTCCTCAGGTTTCATCGACTTAGGTTGATCAATCCCTTATTTGATGTACTTGAGTATGACTTCTTGAAGATACACCTACATCATGAAACAAAATACCTTTTCCAAAACTTCTCGGATAGGAAACATTAATAGTAATCAAAACACTTTTACCACTTAATTAACATTATGTGTTGATCTCCTTTGCTCACACAACCCTTCTTCCTTGCCACAAAGTCAATGAAATAGGGAGATGTCACATGTATCATGTCTTGAGCATCCATAACGAGATCCCATACTCTCTTCATAGAGCTAAGACATCTATCATGCAAGATTAATGAAAAATGCTAGGTACCTAATCTTCATTGGGTCCTTGAGGATTAGTGAAGCCTTGGTTCCGTTTGGGTAACCACTGATAAATGCCTTTAAGAACAAAGAGTCTCCTAAACTTGCATTTTTAAATAGTATGACCTTTCTTGCAACAATAATGACAAGATAAGTTACAATGAGATGTACTTTTTTCTATTTGAGTCCTTTTGAACATATTTATACTTTTTATATGAAGGGTTCAAATACCGTTTAAACTTTGATGAATCAATAGAAAATGTAATCTTTGGTTGTAATACCTTGTCCAATTTAGCTTAAAGAGTATTTACCTCTTTTTGTCAAATGTGACAAGTTTCACAACCGAACTATGAAGGTTTTTCATCCTCATTCTTGTCTTTTTGAATATCTACCATAGATTGCTTAAGAGCTTCCATCTTCTTTTCGGTTTCTAAAACTTTAGCTTCTAAGTGTGAAAAGATTCTTTTGTGTGAAGCTAACTTTTTAAAAGCATTTATGACTTATCTATGTAGATTTTCAAAAGCTTTTTGTAATTGAGAATAAGATAATTCATCAATAGATTCAAGCTTAGAATGACTTACTTTATTCTTCTTCTTTTTGTTAGCCGTGAAGAAAGGTTTGGCTGATTTTACACTTGAACTTGAGCTTTCATCACTTGAAGAGTCACTTTCACTCTCCCAAATAGCATAGGCTCTTCTAGACTTGCTAGATTTCTTGTGATGGCCTTTCTATTTGTCTTTCTTAATCATAGGACAGTCCAGCCTATAATGACCGACTTCTCCATAATTATAGCGTGAACTTCTAATTTTACCCTTCTTATTCTCATCTTCCTTTGAGGAATTAAATAGGCTTACAAATTTTATTAGGTTCTTGTTGGAGTGCTTGACTCCATTTTTCCTTATGTGCCTATTGTACCTTTTGACAAATAACCTCGTCTTTTTATCATTGGAATTCTCGTTATCACTTGTTTCATAATCACTTTTCTCATTGGTTAAGGACCTTGAACTTGAATTCTTTAGAGCAATAGACTTATTTCTTACCTCATTGTCCTTACCTTTCTCCTTCTTTATCTTATTCTCAAGATTTTTCTCATGTTTTTCCAAGCAAGTGAGTTCTTGCTCATGTTCTTCTAGTTTGCCAAATAAAGTTGTGAGATCAAGTGTTTTGAGATCTTTCGCTTCTTTGATTATGGTGGCCTTAGGTTGCCATTCCCTATCAAGACACCTCAAAACTTTATTAGTAGAAATATCATTGGAAATAGGCTTACCTATAACATTCAATCAATTTATAAGACGTGTGAACCTTTTTTGCATATCGATAATGGTTTTACCATGCTTCATGCAAAATAGTTCAAACTCTTGATTCAATGTATTTATCCTAGCTTGTTTGACTTCATTAGTTCCCTCATGGGTAACTTCTAATACGTCCCACATAGTTTTGGCGGTTTCGCAATGGGAAACACGATAATATTCATCAATATTGAGTGTAGATATGAGAATATTTTATGCCTTCCAATCATGTGACCATAATTTCTTATCATTATCATTCCATTGATCTTCCGGTTTTTGTACGATGAAGCCTTCACCATTGGTCATTGTAATTTGATTAGGACAATTGATTATGACATCCCATACACCCTTATCAACCGATTTGATATGGATACGCATACAAGCTTTCCAATAGCCATAATTTTCAGCGATGAAAATTGGTGCTTTATTGTACGCCTCTTTAGGTTCGGTAGCCATTTTATAATAAGCAAATATTTAAGCACGAAATTAACTAGGCTCTGATACCACTTGTAATACGATAGACTTTGATCTAGAGGAGGGTGAATAGATCACAAGTTAAAAACTTTAACAAAAAACTGTTTTGAAAATTTTATGGTGAGCGGAAGTAACCCAGATCGAATCATCTAACTGAGTGTCTATCGAAAAGCTCAGATATGTGTAATTATAATCAAGGTATGATAATGAACACAAATTGGATCAAAAATCTACCAACCACTATCAATTGAATGCAATGCTAGAAGTAGAGATTATTTCTAATGATAAATCACACAAAAAATCTATTGAGATAAATTATCGAACACCTTGTGTGCAATCAATTTTGTTTGGAAATTTATATGGTTTTGTTGATCTTCAAATCCAATCATAATCTAAAGGATTGTGATCAACTCAACAAAACCTCTTTCAAAAGGTTATCAAAAAAATTTCCAAATATAATGATCACACAGTCGATGAATTCAACAATTTGCAATTGAAAAAAGAGAGAGAGAGAGAGAGAGAGAGAGAGAGTACACAAGGATTTGTTTAGGTTGTTCCTCAATCGACCTTGCTATGGGTACATCTGCCCTTGATTCAAACTCGAATTAAGATAATAAAATTAACCTTACTTTACAAAAGTATGTATACAAGAGAAATATAGAAATTCAACCATACAAACCCTAAGTTTGATGTCGATTCTAACATTTTCTCTTCCCTTAATCAAGCAACCCAACAATGCCAATTTGATCCACCGTCTCACACTACTCCTTTGTAAGAACCTTATGTTCTTCAAAGCCTTCACTCGATCATATCCAAATAGCGAATTGTTATAACCCAAGATTTACCAATATGATTCACTGTCCCACGCTAATCCTCTTCAAGAACCTTATGTTCTTCAAAGTCTTCACTCGATCAGATTCAAATTACGTAATCTTGTCCAAAACCTTCAAATACCAAATTCATCTTAAAGGAAAACCCCACCTTGGTTTTCTTATTTGAAACCCTTAAAGATTCCAATCCAATTTACAATTCAACAACCTAAATTGGAAGTTATCAACCATAATTCTAGATGGCACCCAAACAAAGAATGATTATGTCTAGTTTGTTTGTGTGTATGCATAGAATGTAGGTTGAAGATGATGATAACTCTTTGAAATCCCGGTTTCATGTAGGTTATCTCTAGAACCTTACTAGAAATGATGCATGTATGAAGTATTTATATGCATGCATGTTTGGAGGAAAAATGAATGCAAAAGATTTGAAAAAATCATGAATTTTTGGAAAAATACGTTGCATGTGTCGACCTATGTAAGTCATGTGTCGACCTGTTCGATACATGTATTGACTTGTAATGTTCATGAGTCGACCTGTATAGGTCACGAGTCGACACATGCAATCAGGACATCAAACATAAGCTACATGCTTTAAAAATGGAGTACATAAGCCGACTTGAAAATCGGATGTGTCGACACATAGGGAAATGTTTCTTCTACGTGTCGACCTAAAACATGTATGTATCGACACATAAATTATTTTGCCCATAAAAACTTGTTTTTGATGTATGAAACCTTTTCCAACTCATTTCCAAATGTTTTTATGCTTCCTAATGCTAATATGCACATTGAGAATCACAAGGTACCATCCAATATACGTAAACGCTAAAGTATTATAGTTTTGACATCATCCAAAATACATCTAACAAAAAGTTACATTCACATCAGCTATGAGATCTCCCAATATCACTTCCAAACTCTCAATTTTGGCCCAAATTATATCATACATGTTATAATACATTTATAACATATTAATTCAATAGTTTTACTACATTTAATCAATTAATCTCATAAAATCATGTTTAATCAAAAACCTTCCAAAGTTCATCAATGGTGAAAACACTTTAACATGTCAAAACATAATTTAGCACATATTATTGTACACGAATTGTACCACCATTATCATCACGTAACAATAATTTATCATTAAATAAAGAATTAAATCAAAATTCCAATTTCCCTATTGGAGGTTAAGGACTCCTCAATTCTATCCCTCAAGTATATACCCGTTATTGAATCAATTCTCCCTCTTACCTGATTATCCTAGCGGCAGTAAAACTTCTGATTTTAGTTGTTCTTCCCCTATCTCCAAAGCTCTAACCTTCTATCTCTCTTATGCCTTTAATTTCCTTTTCACATACTAATAATTTTTTTCCTAAACCTAAGTTATCTCTTATTTTATATAATCAAGGTAATTTATTCATAATTAGAACTCTCTCCCTTGCTAACAAATATTATTACTCTTTTTTATCCTCTATTTCTCTTAATTTACAGTTTGAACTCAAACTCTTTAAATTCTTATTTTAATTAAATAAACGCTCTAAAATAATATTATTTTAGTTATTAAAATAATTCCAATTATTCTAAATAAACTCCATTAACCTCAAGTTACTCTCTACACCCCCACCTCAAGGCCACACACTCTCACCCCCCAAATTAATTCAATTATCCCACATAATAATCATATTAAAATACAAACAAATCAATTAAAATAATAATTTAAAAAATGGGGTGTTACACCCACCAGTTCACCATCAGCGGTGTCCAACACTATTCTCTGACAACTCTGCTTTGTGTCTTTATCTTCTAATTTAATTGCATACTCTCTTGATATTGTTGGACTCTGATATTGTGTTGAGTCAAATCGGCTGACATTATGTAATCCTTCACAAACAATTTATGGTTCCTCCAATACCATATGACATGGCATGAAGTTTCCCAAACTGCCTGCCAGTTACTTCCTTACTTGTTATGAAGTTGTGATTGTAAGTTGAGATTCAACCACTCCTGCGTATTAGTTGCAAAGAAAGAATCCCAAAAAAATTATCCACACTAGTTAGTCAGATATTCCTACTGGAAGGTACATCCGCGTAACGCATATAACATGGTCCCTGTCGTGCTTTCACAATCATAACATAATGGGTCAGAGATGTTCCTTTTGGAAAGAGCATCTTTAGTTTTTAAACAGTCATAATGCATCAACCAGATAAGTACTCTAACATGTTCAAGGACCTGTATATGCTAGATACTTTTCCAATCAATGCAGTCTGAACCATGCCTAGTACCAGACCAATTACGATAAGCAGAACCAATGGAGTAAAATCCATTGTTTGTATCCCCCTATGTAATCGTCAAGGCCCGATTCATTTATTAGATGATGTATAACATCTATCCTATTAAGGATATCATGTTGGAATAACTCCTCAAGTTTCGACCAGTACTAGTCACCCTCTTCCGTAGCTAGTTCCACCATGAGAGCATTCAAATTTAGATTCTTATTGTCCTTCACTTGATTCTCAAGAACGATGTTATGATCAACCCAATAATCCAACCACATGTTTTTTTCTTTCTCCATTACCTATGTTCCATATGGAAATTTTCCTAATCTCCTTCCAACCATTCATAATATTTTTCCATAAGCTCGAATCGAGTTGCTTCGCTTATCTTATACCATTCACATATTCATTTCTCATATACTTACCTTTAAGCACATGACACCATAAATCATTATGACCTTTGAAAATTTTCCAACTGAGTTTGGATAGACACGCATCATTCATTATAATTGGATTTCTCAATCCCAACCCTCTGTCCTTCTTGACTATAGTAATTTTGCTTCATTTTATGGTATGCAGTTTCTTCCTTCCCAAGTCACCCCATATAAATTATCGTTATGCCTTCGGAATCATTTTAAGTCCTCCATGTGGCATTTTATTTCTCATCATAGAATATATTGGTATTGCTTCGAGGATATATTTGGCAAGAGTAACTCTCCCAACCATGGATAAGTGTTATGTATTCCACATATAGCAAGCTCGTTTTAGGCTTTGTCAATAATATGTTGATAATCATTCATCCTTAGAATTTTACCTGTAATATGAACTCCCAGATAAATCACAAGCTTCTTCGCTTCCTTGACCCTGCAATCCTAGGTAGCTCCCTCCCAGTTTGATCATTAGCATTGTTGGAAAATAGAAGACTTGATTTATCATAACTTATTCTTTGACCCGAGATCCCACCAAATTTATTGAGAACTTCACCAACCTTGTGCATTTACCACTTTGTAGCTTTACCAAAGATTAGAAGGTCGTCAACGAACATAAGATGAGAAACTTTTGGACCTTCCCTTCTTGCTTTTATACCCTCCCAGTTACCTTTTTCCACTTCATCCATAATCAAGTGTGTAAGTTTTTCCATACAAAGAACGAAGATGAAAGGGGATATAGGATGGCATTGCCGCAACCTTTTTTGAGTTGCAAAGTAACTATCTTTTTTACCCTTCCACAATGCTGCCACATTGATCGTAGTTATGGAAGTCATGATAACTTGGAGTAAGTTTCCGGGGGATCAATTTCCATGAGCACTTTGTAAAGAAAACTCTAATTCAATATATCATATGCCTTGGTTAAATCTATCTTCATCACAAAGCAATCTTTCTTCCCTTTCTTCTGATGCTTACTGTGTAGAATTTTTGGGGCAACAATAATGTTGTCTTGAATACTTCTACCTACTATAAACCCGATTTGATAAGGGGAGACTAGCTTGTCAATGACTGTTTGTAGTCTTTGCATAATGCACTTGCTCAACAACTTATAAATCGTGTTGTAAAGCACTATGGGCTAGAATTGAGAAACCATTTAAGGATTTCTCACTTTATGGATGAGACATAGATCAGTAGGATTAACTTCAGCAATTTTAGACAGATATTTCCAAAGTTTTTGCACAAAACCACACACTTTGTTTCCTACCTTGCTCCACGAATTTTGCTAAAAGTCGGAGGGAAAACAGTTAGGACCAGGAGATTTCCAAGGGCCCAGGACAAATAGAGCCTTAGTAATATATTCGCTGCTCAACTCTTCACCAATGGCATTCCATAAATTTTGCTCCAAACTAGGAAAATTGTTGTTGGTGATGTGCCACTCATCCACTTCCACCTCAGTATGTAAATATTTTGGTACCAATCCTTAAAAAGTTTCTTGATGTCCTCTAGATTCTCAATCCAAGCTCCATCGCATGATTTTATCAAGTTGATGCTCTTCCTTCTTCTTATTTGAATCGCAACAGCATTATAGGGACGAGTATTGCAATCCTCATCAACCATACACTTCCTCTTAAATCTTTGGAACCAAATCATATCTTCCCGGTGAAGAATATTTTAAAGCACTTATTGAATATAAGTCTCTATCTTTATGAGCCCTTTAGGGCTTCTCCCACTTTGAATAACTTTTTGAATATCTTCCAGTCTAGCCATTAAGAAATTCTTATCCCTTTACATTCCTTTGACAGTGATCATATTCTAATTGATAAAAGCTAATTTAACTCTTTCTAAATTAATCATCAGCCTCTTCATTCCACGCCTCATCAACCATGTCACCATACGTTTCTTTCAACATCTAAGCATATTCGAATTTGAAAGTTTTGTTGGTTCTATTAAACGATTCATCTTCCAGAGAGATTAATATGTGGTGATGATAAAATAGTTTACTCTAGTGAGAACACAGACTTGAGAATTAGGGAATTGAATATGGCACAAATCGTTGCACAACGCACGATCTAATTTTTCATAAATTCTTAGTCCCCAATGATGGATTGGTCCTCGCTGTAACACCCCGATTTTTTAGGAGTTATTTAATTACATTTTAATTAACTTTTTCTTAATTATTTTAGTAATAAAAAGGATTTGTGTGATTTGTTTGGTATTTGTTGGGTTTATTGGGATTTATGAGATTTTTATTTAATTAAAATAATAAAAAAATAGGAAATAGTGAGATGTGGGGTGAAAGTAGAATAATAAGGTAATTGGTATGGTAAAGTATAGGAGCCCAATAGTTAAGAGAGAATTGTGAATTAAATAAAATAATTGGAATTATTAGGTAATAGTTAAGTGAGGGGAGTAGAGTGTTTTGGTGAGATACGTGAAAATTTGGGAAAATGAGAAAGAGGCAAGGAAAACCTAAAGAGATCTCTAGGAAGGAGAAGTCATAACCAAAACTTTGAATTACTGATGGAAATTGAGCTAAGGGAGGAATTACTCTAATATTAGTGTCAAATGCATGAAATATAGAGGGGGATCTTCGAACCCATGTTCAAATTAATTTACCCCTTGGTATTTAAATAACTGAGGTGATAAGACGTTACTTTGTATGGCGCCCTTCGTTACCTCGGTACTACAGTCGAGGTAAAATGCATTTTGCATCCGAATTTTAAATACACTTTTTGTGGTAGTGTTGTCGTACGCTTCCCTGTAAGTCGTGGTTTTTGGCCATCTCTTATATCAAGTTATAGACTATATATTAAGGACTATTCATTAGGAATCTTCCAGAAGCCGCATGTAAGGTCATCCTTATGGAGTAAAGGAGACCATTATAAAAGGTATGGATAATCATCCACTTCTCAAGCCCATGGAGAGAGCATAGTCTTAACAAATCTTTATAACGGCACATGGCATCAAGCAAGGATCCCCCCATCTTCTTGCCTAAAGTTGTTTATCTTATTCCTAACCTGGGCCATTTTGCTTGGCGGAAAGTACCACGCAAGAAAGGCCGCTTTCAATTGGGTCCAAGAAGTAATAGAATTGGCGGGCAAGGACTGAAGACAAACATGCACACGGTCTTTTAAGGATAAGGGGAACAAACAAAGGAGGATGGCATTTTAGTCAACACCATTGGCCTTAACAGTACCACAATTACCAACAAAGATAGAAAGATGAAGATTCGAATTTTCTGTAGGTAAACCGGAAAATTGATTTTGTTGCACCATACCTATCAAGGAAGATTTTATTTCGAATTATTAATCAAAATCGGAGGGTGCACAATACTACAATGCAATTCCTCTTTGGTGGAAATTGCATAATCCTTAAGGGGCTTAGTAACAACTAGATCAGTCATAACTTGTAATATAAGATTCCAACGTCTCTTGAGTAAGAAACATTTGATTTGTTTATGGGCTCAACTAAGTTACCAACAGAATGAGTTCTTTGCATACAAGAGCAGTGAGAACCACAACAAACAAGCATAATAAAATAAACAAAAAATAAGCTCTAGCCTATACGATGATCAAATAGAAAATCAATATTAAACTCAAATGGTCCCCCGACAACGGTGTTTAATTGAAAATAAAAAAGGCATTTAATTGAAAAAAGGCATTTAATTGAAAATAACTTATTTGAATAATCATTTAAATCTCAATTGGGGCAAGCAGAACATGGGGTTATGGTTCTTGCTCTAATGCAATCTCATAAACCATGTCACTTAAATTAAGAGAATTCCGCATAAATTATAGAAAATAGATAAATATGGGCAATACATGCTTTCGCCAGCGCATTGCCCTATCAACGATGAATAATCTGTCTACTTTCACACAATCGAATTATTCTTTGATGATTCGTTAATTTTTCTTAGCTATATAGTTTTCTCAAATTCGTCCATGCTCTTTTGCTATTTTGGACTTAGTTGTTTAAAATAAGCGCTCTAGTATCGACACATATCCTTTCAAACTACGATCAATACCTGAGAATTACTTACTTACGTAACGAAGCTGGAATGCATGAATTCAGATTATAAAATAAGTTTAAACTAAAATTATTGCAATCGATAGTGACAGATCATACAATAGGTCATAAGATGATTCCCATAACCCCTAGTCCCTGATGAACTACTCACTCATTATGAGGGAAAACAAAATCAAATCGGTATCCATTATCAATTTCATATCAAATAGTTATAATACATGAATAATTGAAAAAGAATGAATAATAAAACCTGAATTAAGATTACGTTTTGATCCACAATTGATCCCTTTGAGACTTGAATTATAGAGATAAAGAAGAATTAAAATACATAGAAACTTTCTAGAATAAAATTTGGATCCTAAAACTCATAACAGGCTATGAGTTTTATAGAAAAAAATTAAAATTGCACAAAATCATTGGTTTAATCATTATTAAATCAGATTTTCATCATATCAAATATTGCCTAAGAGCCACAATAAAAGATAATTGATCCAAATAAGGAGACAAAACAAATCTTCCTTGCCCTTCTGCTATGGCCTGTATCAGCTGTTACGGGTGGTCGTAGCATGGTGTCTGAATTTTTTATGAGGAGTAGAACAAGGGGGAGACCTAGGATGCTTTGCTGCTATGGCCCATAGCAGCTGCTACGGGTGGCCGTAGCATCCCCTTAGTTTTACTATGGAGAAATTTTGTCTTTTTTTGTTTTGCTTGATTTTGATCCGTTTTGGTCTTTAATGCTTATTAGGCCATGAAGTTAGCAAGAACGCACAAACAAAATCATAAAACGTGAAAATTGGAAGTAAATCGAACAAAATGCAATAAAATACTAAGAGAAAATGACTAGAAATAACGATGTGAATACCACTTATCATTCGTGTTCAGTTTTGTGTTGGAAATTATACATGACGTGATGATATGAATCTGAATGTTGATGTTTATATGAATATGAATTGGAATGATGAACATGATGATGGAATTTTATGGTAAATTGGTGTTGATGTGTAACTGATGCTAATTTGATGAGGTTTATGTTTAATATAATATGAGTGATGTGTTTCAATTTGATAAGAGTGATTTAGGGTTGAAATCAACGCTTCTAGAATGCTCAAATGGCAGAAAAAACAGATTCTGCAATCTGTACAGTGGTGATAGGAGACACTGGTGTGACAGGCTAGCCGTCATGCAGTTGGGAGAGCTGACGGACATCAGTTTGGTGACGGGGGCGACCATCATGGTCCGCGAGACAGGATTTTGGCCTAGGCGTCACAAGAATGATGGTTTTGGAGAGAGAGAGAGGGTGATGACCGTCAGCCTGGTGACGGGTTAACCGCCAGTCCCTGTAGTTGATCGGTCTTGATCGATTAACTTAATATTTTGATTTGTTTTTTATAATGGTGACTGTTTAATGTTGCTTACTATTGTTTGGTGTGTTGGGGTGGGTGTCATGGTGAAATCAATTGTGTTAGAACAAGATTTGATTTTACATCTGGCCTTTAGTTTTGATGATAACAATGCATTATTTCTTAGAGAACAATTTTGTACACTAACGATTTTTATCTATTGTGTAGCTTTTGCTAATAGGTTCTAACTCTGAAGCATTGACGTGTGACTTCATCATATTCTGGAATCAACACATTTTGAACTTGAGGATATACAAGTTCTTTATAAGATGCTATCAAGTTCTAGAAATCTCTTAGACAACGGTTCTGATGAACGCTCATGCTAAAACTTCTAACTGCTACTCTGATTGAAGAGCCTCTAAAGTTTTATCTACCTTCAAGATTTTGTGCTCAAGTTCTGAAGATTCCGAAGAACAAGATCTGAAGACTCTGAAGACCAGGTTCTACGGATATGTGTCAAGATTATGAAGATTCTTTCAACTTATCTCTTAATCCTTCTAAGCATGCTTCAAGATCATTTCATCAAAAACCTCTGAATATTAAAAGATAAGATCAAAAGGTTTTGCATTAGGAAATAGTACACAATACAATATCACCCTTTCTGCCACTACCCTGATTTTGTGGGCTAAGGATAATACTATTGTACCATTTTTCCTCTTATATGAAAATCATTATGAAAGAGGCAACTGCAACTCAGTATTCCAATTTACCCATCAACGGTTCTTTTATATGCCTATATAAAGGAGACTTGAAGATTGGAAGAAGTTGTTAA
This sequence comes from Lathyrus oleraceus, assembly GCF_024323335.1. Lineage (NCBI taxonomy): Eukaryota > Viridiplantae > Streptophyta > Magnoliopsida > Fabales > Fabaceae > Lathyrus > Lathyrus oleraceus. The sequence goes on from NC_066585.1 coordinate 460,238,396, forward strand.
TGCTTTGATTATGCTCACGCTATTGAACATACATACGTTATTGCCTAAGTAAATATTTTTTGTGTATATTCTTTGTAAACACACAAGAGTTTTTGCTTGTTACTCTGTGATAAATATTCATTGTATTAAATTGTGTTAATCTGCTTTCTTAGAAGAATTCTTTGTAAACACAACTTGTAAATATCAAATATGTTTAAGTGGTTTCCTTGAGTGACTAGGTTTTAGTCAGATAGACTCAAGAAGACAATGATGGTTTTTCTATATGATGTATGCAATCAGGTTTTGGTTATAATGGATTAAGTCCTTCTTGAGAAGGATAAATCACCTTGGTAGGGTGGACTGGAGGTAGCTTCGTTAACAGCAAACCAGTATAAAAATAACTTTGTCATTTTTCTTGTTCATGTTTTTGCTTGATTGGGTTAGTTTTGAAAAAGCTTTTGTTTTTAGAAACCCAATTCAAACCCCCATTTATTGTGTTTCTTGCCACGTTCAATTGGCATCATAGCTCTATTTCTGGTCTTGATAAGATTATCAAACACTTAACAGTGTCAGATAAAGATCCAGTGTGAAACATAATGGCTGCCCCTCAACCACCAGTTACTAAAATAAATGATAAAGATCATTACAATGCTAAACCTCATATTTTTAATGGAGATAGATTTGACTATTGGAAGGATAGAATATAGAGCTTCTTTCTAGGTCACGATGTTGATCTATGGGATATAGTAGTTGATGGCTACGTACATCCAGTAGACGCAAATGGCAATAAAATGGAAAGAAAAGTGGTGACTTATCAATAAAATAAAGACTATAAGAATCATCAAATAGCAAGAACCATCTTTCTAAATGCTATTTCATACACTGAGTATGAAAAAAATCACCAACAAAGATACTGCTAAATTTATATTTGATTCACTGAGGATGACGCATGAAGGGAACACACAAGTCAAAGAAACTAATGATCTTGTCTTTATTCAAATATATGAAGTATTCAAGATGGAGGATGAAGAAACTGTTGAGAACATGTTCTCAAGGTTTCAGACTCTTGTTGTGGGACTTAAGGTTCTAGATAAAGGGTATTCTACTGTTGATCATGTTAAAAAGATCATCAAAAGTATACCTAAGCATTGGAGACCTATTGTAACTGCTATGAAGTTATCAAAGGATCTAAACAACATTTCTCTCGAAGAATTGGTTAGTTCTTAAAGAAGTCATGAGATTAAGCTCGAGGAAGATGAGCCCAAGAGGAACAACAACAAGTTTGCTACTCCAAAGTCTTCAGGAAGATCTGAGAAGACCAAAGCTCTTCTAGATGAAACTGATGAAGAGTCTGGAGAGGAATAAGAAGAAGATGAATTATTTCTTCTGTCCAGACGCGTTAATCAACTCTAGAAGAAAAGGCCAGGCAAATTCAGAGGACAAAGAAGGACAAGTGGTCATTCTGAGTCCACTTTTGGCACATGACAGGAAGAAGGCATATGTTCCAAAGCTTGGAACTTAAGCCTAGAGGCGTCGTCGGTTTCAGAGGTGATCAGAAAGGGAAGATCATTGGCTCTGGAACAGTAGGTAATTGTACACTGCCTTCCATTACTAATGTTCTTTTAGTTGAAGGATTAATGCATAATTTGTTATCCACAAGTCAATTAAGTGACAATGGAAAGTTCTGTAAAGTTGTCAGTCAAAAGGATGGCTCAGTTCTTTTCAATGGAAAGAGGAAAAACAACATTTACAAGATAAGACTTTCTAATTTTAAAAACCAAAATGTAAAATGTATTATGTATGTGAATGAATAGCAATGTACGTGGCATAAACGATTGGGCCATGTTAGCATGAGGAGGATTTATTAGCTAAATAAGCTTAATTTAGTTAGAGGCCTACCAAATCTGAAGTTTTCTTCAGATGCTCTTTGCGAAGCATGTTAGAAAGGAAAGTTTTCTAAAACTTCTTTCAAGGCTAAAAATGTTGTTTCAACTTCCAGACCATTGGAACTTCTGCACATTGACTTGTTAGGTCTAGTGAAAACTTCCTCTGCCAATGGTAAGAAGTATGGACTAGTCATTATTGATGACTATAATAGATGTACATGGGTGAAATTTCTTAGACACGAGTATTAGTCACATTCTGTTTTTTCTACCTTCTGCTCACAAGTGCAAAATTAGAAAGATCTTAGAATTGTAAAAGTCATAAGTGATCATGGTGGAGAATTTGAAAACAAATATTTTGAAAAACTCTTTGATGCTAATGGAACTTCCCATGATTTCTCCTACCCTAGAACTCCACAAAAAAATGGAGTTGTAGAGAGTAAGAATATGACTCTGCAAGAGATGGCCAAAACCATGACCAAAGAAACTAATGTGGCTAAGCATTTTTGGATACAGACAATCAACTTAACATGTTATATTCAGAACATGATCTCTATAAGACCTATTATGGGTAAGACTCCTTATGAATTGTGGAAGAATTTGAAGCCCGACATTTCATATTTTCATCCTTTTGGATGTTCTTGTTTCATGTTGAACACTAAAAAGAATCTGAGCAAATTTGATGCTAAATCACATAAGTGCATCATGTTAGGATATTATGAACACTCAAAAGGATACAAAGTGTACAACACTGAGACACAAATTGTTAAAGAATCAAACCATGTTATATTCGACGATAAGCTTGACTCTAAAAAGTCAAAGCTAGTTGAGAAATTTGGAGATCTGGAGATCACTTACTCAGGTTCTGAAGGAAAGACTTCAAAAGCCAAAGAAGCTGAAGTTAAAGACTCTGAAGCTCATCAACCAGAAACTGTTGAATCTCATACTCCTATGAGAAGGCACGAACAGAGATATTTGCACTCTGAAGAATTGATTCTGGGAGATAAGTCTGAACCTGTCTAAACCAGATCCTCTTTCAAGCCCTTTGAAGAAACTCTTATGGGTTTGGTGTCTTTGATAGAGCCTACATCAATTGATGAAGCACTTCAGGACACATAATGGATGTTGGCTATGCAAGAGGAACTCAATCAGTTTCGCAGAAATGATGTCTGGGATATGGTGCCAGGACTCGAAGGAACTCACATTATTAAAACCAAGTGGGTCTTCAAGAATAAGCTGAACACACAAGGAGAGATAGTTAGAAATAAGGCTCGACTAGTTGCACACGGTTATAGTCAACAAGAGGGGATTTACTATACATAAACCTTTGCACCAGTTTCCAGATTAGAGTTTATTCATCTCTTAATCTCTTTTTCAGTTAATCATAACATCATCTTATATCAGATGGATGTTAAGAGTGCATTTCTGAATGGTTAAATTACTGAAGAAGTGTATGTACACTAACCCTCTGGTTTTGAAAACCCTAAAAATCTAGATTTTATTTTCAAGTTGAAGAAATCATTGTATGGTCTGAAACAAACTTCTGGAGCATGGTATAAAAGACTAAGCAATTTTCTTCTAGAAAATGATTTCACCAGAGGGAAAGTTGATACAACATTATTTTGTAAGTCATTAAAAAATGACATTCTTGTTGTTCAAATTTATGTTGATGACATCATATTTGGTTCTGCTAATGCTATTTTGTGCAAAGAATTTGCTAAGTATATGCAGGCAGAGTTTGAGATGAGTCTGATGGGAGAACTCAAGTTCTTTGGGGGGATTCAGATCAATCAAAGTCCAGAAGGAATTTACATTCGTTAGAGCAAGTACACCAAGGAACTTATGAAGAAGTTTGAGATGTATGAATGCAAGATATCAAAGATTCCTATGCATACTACATGTATCCTTAAGAAGGATGATGTAAGTGATAAGGTAGAATAGAAGGTATACAAAAGTATGATTGGTTCTCTCTTATACTTGTCTTCTTATAGGCCTAACATTTTATTTAGTGTTTGTTTGTGTTCTCATTTCCAATCAGATCCTAGAGAGTCTCACTTAACAGATGTTAAGAGGACCTTCAAGTATCTAAAAGGTACGATTAACCTTGGCTCGCGCTATAGAAAATCTAAAGACTACAACCTAATGGGTTATTGTGATATTGACTATGTTGGAGACAGACTTGAGAGGAAAAGCACTTATGGAAGTTGTCAGTTTCTGGGAGATAATTTGATCTCATGGTCCAGCAAAAGGCAATCAACAATAACACTTTCAACTGTTGAAGTTGAATATATAGCAACCTCTAGATGCAACACTCAGACGCTCTAGATGAAAAGTCAACTAGAAGATTCTCAAATATATGAGAGTAACATTCCTATACTATGTGATAATACTTCTTCTATTTTTTTTATCTAAGAATCCCATTTTGCATTCTAGAGCAAAACATATAGAGATAAAACATCACTTTATTCGTGACTATGTTCAGAAGAGTATTTTAAATATAAAATATATTGATACAAACCATTAATGGGTTGATATCTTTACAAAACCCCCTGCTGAAGATAAGTTTTCATTCTGAAAATTTTAAAAGTGGACTTATGTTCAGAATGAAAAAGATGTTTTTCTTAGAATGTTAATCTCTCATAATGGTAAAATGAGACTCTGAGATTTGTTGGTTGTTCTGAACGTGTGAGACTTATGAAGTAAGAAGGATTCATGAGTTCAAATGTATCTAGTCAGAGTTTGGTTAGACAAATCTGCTTTATGGATGCTGAACAGTTATTCATTAAATAACAGTCAATCAGTCTCGATTAGTGGAACAGTTTGAAGACAACTATCTTAGATAACTGAACTGTTTATGATTAGATGATGTGACACGTTAGGTGAATAAACCTTGGGATTAGGTAAAACCTTTCACGCTTTACTCCTTGTCATAATTTTTGCACAATTCTAAACTTTTTCATGATTGCAAAAATTTCTATTTAAACTCACTTCACACACTTTCGCTACTCTCACAACCTACACTTTCACTCTTTAAGCCAATATTCTCTAAAACCCCTAAAACCCTTTTTGCTCTTCGACAATGGCTTCTACTCAACAATCTTCTCAACAAACTCAAGCTCAACAACAAGGGGTTGCTACTACTCAACACATTAGACATGGTTCTTCTTCTTCATCGCAACTACCACCACAACTTCCTCATCTACTTCAGGTTGTTACATCAATATATTCTTCAAGTGATCTTGTTCGTACTAAAGACGTATATGATGTTCTTGAGATTACTTTGAGTATCTCTGCAAAAAATCTGGAAGTGTTGGGTGAACTTTTGGTTGATTTTGACAACATGAAGATAAATGGAGTTGATCTTCTTCCTGTTGTCATATTTCAAGGTTGGGAAAATTTCTTCAACCGTCTTCAAGGCCCAATTTACTTCAATCTGATGAAAGAATTATGGATTCATGCTAAATCTTCTTTGTTCCAAGTCATATCCTTTGTGTTTTGAAATAAGATATTGATATTAGAGAAGCTTATTGCCAAACTCATTGGTCATGATGGGTCTGGAATAAGGTGTGAGCAAATGGTGGAAAAGGAATCAAATATTACTGAGTTATCTAAAGTGATTTTCTCCTCTGGAAAACACTCTAGATCAAGGATTTGCTTCCTCATATGAAGGTTTGGGATAGGATACTTCTTGGGTGTGTTAATCCTAGACCATCAACCAACTCCTCTGACTATGTAAATGGTGATAAAAAATATATCCTTTACTACATTGAATCTCCCTGCACTTCTATTTCAGAATCTAAGGGATACTATAAGGGACACTAGATATGGTAGCAAAAGGACCAAGAGCTATATCCCTCTGGGTAGGATGATTTTAGACATTCTAATGGAGAGCCAACTGATTGACACTCTTACAGGTGATCATCTTTCAGAAGCTCTGAAACCCACTTCTGGAAAATGGCTCAATGTTATTGGTCTGAAGAATATGAAGATTATTACTGAGGTGATAAGTCCTCATGCTGAAGTGTCCAAGGAAGTGATATGAAACAAAAGGATACCTTTGAATGATTTCCCTATCTTCTATAAGCCATATTCTATGAAGGATATGATTGAGTTTCTGGAGAAATGTCATGCATATGCTCTTCTTGCAACTTCTAAGTCTACTTACAAGAAGAAGAGGAACATTGTTAAGAAGAACTATAAAAGAATGGAAAATAAGTTTAAGGATGCCAAGGAGAATATGGATGTTTCTGTTGAAGAGCCCAGAGCTTCTGGAGCTACTTCTATTGGAACTTATGTTCCTTCTGATACTCATCTGATTATTGTTGTTAAAAGTTCATCCATTCCACCCCCACTGTCACTTCATCCATCCCAACCACACTTTCATACAATGTTCCTCATGTTCTAGAACCCATGCTTACTTCTGCTCCCCAATCCAAAAATCCAAATGTCACTATTCCACCACCCTCACCATAAATATCTGAACTTCTAACCTCTATTATAATACCTCCATCTCAATCACCTTTACCATCTTTTCTCTTATCTCAACTATCTCAACCAGAAAACCATCCATTAGACCTTGAACCATCTTTCCCCACTCACTCTGACGCTCCCATTGTCGAATCATACATTGATTATAACAATGAGTCTGATGTTGAGCCCATAGCCCTTCCAGATAGAACTCCTCAACCCTATAATGACCAAACACGATGAATTGCTAACTCATTTTGGAGGCGAGTTTGCTGGTAGACTCAATGTTCTCTCTAAGGCTTGTGCTTCTAACATAAATCTCTATGAGGTGTGTGCTCTGACCAACAACTTCAGAAGCTAGATTGAAGTCAGTTCTGAATAGCTGGAGATTACTTTCCTGAAGGAAGCAAAGAGGAACTTCTATGCCAGAATCTCTGGTATTGTTGAACCTCTTTTGTAGAAGGCTCCTCATACTCTTTTGCTTCCTGCTCCAATGGTGACTCTTCATCCTTCTCCTGTTCAGACTATGGTTGCTTCTGAGCTTACTCAAGAAGTTGGAAGTGTCTCCGGTGCAAAGAAGACTTTGAATTCTAAGGAATTCATTTTGAAGGCTTTGGAGCATCTATCAACTGAGAATTCTGAAGTAAAGGAAATGATATTAAAGCTAGAAGGGGTGCTTGGAGAGATCTTATCAAGACCGCCACCCCTTTTAAACCCTTGTTTTAAAAACTTTGTGTTATCTTTGTTTTCTTTTTCTTTTCATTTCTGTATTTTGAATGAAATGAAATTTATTTTGGAGAAAGAATGATTGTGTTTACTTTGTCTTTAAATTCTTTTTGAATGATGACAAATGGGGAAAAAGAATGACTGATTTTGATATATCTAATTCCAATTTTGAAACCTAAACATGTTTCATATGTCTCTGACATTGGTAATCTTTATGATAACTTTGAAAATTTTCATCATGTTAACCAAATGTTTCAGGTACGAAGGCATTAACCAAGCTGAATTGAGTAATAACAACCAAACCTATGTTTTTTAAAGAACCAAGCATTCTGTTCTGAATAAGGTGCTTATTGAACCAAGTGCTTCAGTTGAACCAAGCGTGTACAAGCTCTGAACCAGACGAAGGTTTGAACTAGTTGAATACAACCAAACTATGAAACCAGACATCAGTTCTTGTGAACAATTCAAACATGCTATGAAAGCTCTGACAAATCATGCTCTGTGATGAGGCTGATATCCAGACTTTCTGACACTTAAGCAGTACTCTGAATGAAATACTTTTGTACCCAAGTTGATGCATTATGGGAAGCCACTTCCTCCATTACAACCAGGTTTCTGCCTTATGGGAAGATAGCAATCAGATAGTCATCAGGTATCTTCCTTTCTGAAAGAGAGTAACAACCAGGATTTCCCTTATGGGAAGTTATTTCTTTCATGCTGATTGAAATTTTTATATGTGTTAAGATTATTTTAAGTCTTAAATTCAGGGGGAGCTTGCAAATCTAACTCCGACATTCTATGTTGAAAAATAATTTTTAGTATAAAATTCAGGGGGAGCTTACAAACCTCGCTCTGATATTTTTATGTGATTAAACCAAGTAAAAAATGTTCATCAAAATACATGGTTTTGTCATCATAAAAAAGGGGAAGGTTGTTAGAACAATATTTAGTTTTGCATCTGGCCTTTAGTTTTGATGATAATAATGCATTGTTTCTTAGAGAATAATTTTATACAATGATGGTTTTTATCTAGTATGTAGCTTTTTCTAACAGGTTCTGACTCTGAAACATTGACGTGTGACATCATCAAATTATGGAATCAACACACTCTGACTATAAGGAGATACAAGTGATTTACAAGATGTTGTCAAGTTCTAGAAAGATCTTAGACAACAGTTCTGATGAACGTTCATGATAAAGATTTTGACTATGACTCTGATTGAAGAGCCTCTGAAGGTTTGTATACCTTCAAGATTATGCGCTCAAGTTTTGAAGATTCTGAAGAACAAGATTTGAAGACTCTGAAGACAAGTTCTGAGGAACTGTGTTAAGAATCTGAAGACCAAGGTTCTGAAGATTTTGTCAACTTGTCTCTTGATTCTTCTATGCATGCTTTAATATCATTTCATCAGAAGCCTCTGAAGATTAGAAGATAAGATTAAAAGGTTTTGTGTTAGGAAATAATACACAGTACAAGATCATCCTTTCCCCCACTACCCTGATTTTGTGGGCTAAGGACAATATTATTGTACCATTTTTCCTCCTATATGCAAACCATTATGAAAGAGACAACTACAATTCAATATTCCAATTCTACACTCTAACGGTTATTTTATATGCCTATATAAAGGAGACTTGAATATTGGAAGAAGTTGTTAATGCTTTGATAACGCTCACGTTACTGAACATACACACGTTCTTGCCTAAGTAAATATTTTCTGCGTATATTATTTGTAAACATACAAGAGTTTTTGCTCGTTACTGTGTGAGAAATATTAATTGTATTAACTTATTAATATTCTTTATTAGAAGCATTCTTTGTAAACACAACTTGTAAATCTCAAATTTATTTGAGTGGTTTCCTTGAGTGATTAGGTTTTAGTCAGATAGACTCAAGAAGACAAAGATGGTTTGTCTTTATGGTGTCTGTAATCAGGTTTTGGTTAGAATGGATTAAGTCCTTCTTGAGATGGCAAAATCACCTTGGTAGGGTGGACTGGAGGTAGCTTTGTTAACAGGGAACCAGTATAAAAATAACTTTGTTATTTTTCTTGTTTGTGTTTTTGCTTGATTGAGTTGGTTTTGGAAAAACTTTTGTTTTTCGAAACCCAATTCAAACCTCCCTTTCTTGTGTTTCTTGTGTTTCTTGTTTTATAAATATGTTAATGATTGGTGAGAGATGTGAATGACATGATCTTGTTGATGTTTTGTGTGTACGACCCTTTATTAGTTTTTCACCGTTAACATATTTTGAGCGTATTCTTACCCCTATTTACTTTTTTTAGTTTTATGTACTCTCTTGGAGTACAAATAATCAGATAGATGAGTAGTTGCTTTTGAGCTGGAGGATGGCGTTGAGGCTTATTCATTCTTTTACTATTTTACGAGTTATTTAGTTTTTGTTGAGGTCTAATATGTAACATTGGGGACGAGTTGTTTGTTACAGTTTATGTTTTCTCGAAGATGTTTTGGAGTTATTTCATTTATCTTTTGGTGTTAAGACTTGTTATGTTAAATGGTGTTTTTATTCTGCTGCATTAATAAATTTGATATGTTACTGCATTTAATGATTTTGATATTTTGGTATAATTCTTGCAAACCCCTTTAGCTTTTGGTTTCTCCATTCTATAATCCTCTTCCGTCAATCGATTATCTTCCAATTGAACTTCTGACTCAGTGGCAACCTTAATCGTATTAGATTCAATTTGATCCACTGAAAGATGGACCTTAGTGCTATACGGATCCAAAGAAGGCCTATTAGTAAATTCCCCAAGTTCAAAATCTCCTATAAGCAACCCAATTTTCGTTGTATGCCTTTGGACCGTGGTCATTGTTCAAAATCTGTTAGCAATATATCCAATGTCCGTTTACCTTGCCACATATTGATTCCAATTTGTCCTTGACTATACCCTTGGAGGCTATTTCTAGCTTATTATTATGATTGTTAACTTTTCTACTATCTTTTCTTTTTCGTTGTATCCTTTTTCCTTCCACATGCATACTTTCTATTACCTCTTTTACTCCCATTTCCTTTAATTCCTCCATGTTTTACTGGCTTGATTAATCTGCACGATTTTTTACCTAATTCTCTTCTTCCATTACTCCTGGAACTTCCTCTTCGTGTAATAATGTGAAGCTTGACCCCATCACTTGCTTGTTACTTTTTTTCGTGCTCTCTTTGAATCATTCAGACTCCTCATTGATCTTGCATGCCTTTTCTATTTCCATTCCTCCCGGTCTTCTGCGCCACAGACAAAGGTTTCACATTATGTTCAACATTCATATTCGTTCCTTGCTTTTTCTTCTATTCTACTTATTTTCTACGTGTTTCTATAACTGCTTGCAATTTGTGTACACACCCTACAGTTTCATGACCGTATCTAGAACATTCGAGACACAACATATGTCGGCCCTCATATTCCACTTTGTAATGCTTTCCTTTAATGGAAAACATTGCAAGAAATGATTTATTCAAATTGACCTGAACGCATAAGCGTGCATATTTCCCTCTTTCTCTGTATATGGTGGTTTTATCAACCTTCACAATCTTTCCATTATGATTCCATACGAAGGAAAGAACATGATGATCATAGTATTTGATGGGAAATCCAGAGATTCACATCCATACAATAACTTGATCAATGGTCTCAAAATTCAGACAAAATATGGCTTTACATTCCCTCACAGTGAGGTAATGAACATAAATGAGCCATTGCCCATTGATAAGTGCAGTTTATTAATATTCTTTGTTAGAGAAAGTAATGAGATAATATTCTTGCCCTAAGTCGATAATGTTCAGAGTTCCACGTTTCACCCATAGTTGATTTAGTCGATTTTCCAGAGCCTTGAAACCGATTCTCTTACCTAACATCTTCACTATAACACCCTTCTTCCAAGGACGTGCAATTCTTTGTTCTTTTCCCTCTTATAAGATGAATTCCAGACACTCAAATTCCCCCACTTGTCGCTTCTACACTTGTAAACCTCCAAAGATGTCTTCAATTGTTACTATCTCATCCTTTTGCATCTTCTCCCCTACTTCATCCGTCGCCATATTTTTTGTAAGAAATTGTGTTGCTTGGAAAGAGTTGTGAGTCTGCTTTCGACTGAATCTCTTTCTCGAGTTGAGATAGAGATTCTTCTTCTCCTCAATCTTTGACCTTCTTCGTTGACTTCTCAGGTTTATCATCTTCTTGCACACTATAGTTTGCATAGGCAAACCCTAAAGAGGAATTGGGCATTAGAGCCCTTTAGGAGGTCACAAAGTTCTTGACAATCTTGATGTTTTTTCTCTTGTGATTTATTTATTTTTATTGAAAGTTTTCATATATTGTATGAATAATTATTTTAATTTTCAATACTGCACCTATTTTTATTTTTTAAAAAATCCTTTCAGATCTTTGAAAATACCTCTAAAACACTCATTAACATTTTCTTTAATTTTTTTATAACTAAAAAATATGTTGAAGCATCTTCAAGTTTTTCAGGATAAAAAGTTATATATTTTGGTAATCTCACTTTTTTTAATCTTATATAACAAATATAATGGTTATTTAGGAGATAAATAAATACAAATTAATAATTATTTCTCTAAATTTGAAATTGCAATTAATATTCACTTGAGTTCAATAACTTTATTAATTAATTACAGTATGCCGTTATTTTAGTATATGTGCATCATAACATATGTTCTTTATCTCACTAAATAACTTTTTTTTATCCATCCTATTGTGATCAATACATTGCTACATTGTTACCGTAGACTTTAACTTAATCTTAATAGTTGGACTGTTTATCAATGCAAATATTAACCTTTCAATTTTAGAATTTTTTTATATTTAGCAAATCATAAAAATTGATTCCCAGTAACTAACTTTAAATTTTTATTTTTATTTTTTTATGTTATGTTTCCCTTTTGTTTTAAAAAGGAGAGGAGAAAGTCACTTTGTCATATTCAAAGAGAAGCATCGGAGGCGACGGAGTGCATTGGCTCGCACGTGGGAGGCAAATATTCGACGAGGAAGAATTAAAAGGGAGATAAATATGTGAAAATATATTGAGGAAGGAGATGGTTTGTCTTTGTGGTGTCTGTAATCAGACGTTGGTTATAATGGATTAAGTCCTTCTTGAGAAGGAGAAATCACCTTGGTAGGGTGGATGTTGAAGGTAGCTTCGTTAACAGTGAACCAGTATAAAAATAACTTTGTTATTTTTCTTGTTTGTGTTTTGCTTGATTGAGTTGGTTTTGGAAAAGCTTTTGTTTTTAGAAACCCAATTCAAACCTCCCTTTCTTGTGTTTCTTGCCACCTTCAAATTGTCGGTGATGTATTGTTATGTATTGATATGTTTATATGTATATTGGTGATGTTATCATATGGTGTTGCATTATGGTAAATAATGAGGTTCAAATAAAAATTATTGGTGATGGTTTTCATATTACATTGTTATGGAATTTTCATGCATCATGTATATGAGAGATAAGGATTGGTGATGAGTCTAAATCAATAATATAACTCTGATGTCTAAATATTGGTGATGAGCTTGTTTAATAACATAACTCTGACATCCAATTGGTGAATAGGTTGGTACCACATGCATTTAGTGACGGGGAGATGAGTATATCACATATACATATCTACTTATGAATTGGTGATGATTGTGATTGTTTTATAAATATGTTAATGATTAGTGAGAGATGTGAATGACATGATCTTGTTGATGTTTTGTGTGTACAATCCCTTATTAGTTTTTCACCGTTAACATATTTTGAGCGTATTCTCACCCCTATTTACTTTTTTTTTTAGTTTTATGTACTCTCTTGGAGTACAAATAATCAGATAGATGAGTAGTTGCTTTTGAGTTGGAGGATGGCGTTGAGGCTTATTCATTCTTTTACTATTTTCCAAGTTATTTAGTTTTTGTTGAGGTCTAATATGTAACATTGGGGACGAGTTGTTTGTTACAGTTTATGTTTTCTCGAAGATGTTTTGGAATTATTTCATTATTCTTTTGGTGTTAAGACTTGTTATGTTAAATGGTGTTTTTATTCTGCTGCATTAATAAATTTGATATGTTACTGCATTTAATGAATTTGATATTTTGGTATAATTCTTGCAAACCCTTAAAAAAGCCTTATTCGCCGCACCACGACAATTCCATATAATTTTTTTGTTTAGATCCCCAATCATGAAGAAATTGAGTTAACAGTTTAGTTACCTTGTTGCTGACTTGGGGTTTCCTCCACCAACACCATATCTCATTCATCTTCATCCTTGGAATCGCCTTTAGCTTTTGGTTTCTCCATTCTGTAATCCTCTTCCGCCAATCGATTATCTTCTAATTGAACTTCTGACTCAGTGACAACCATAATCATATCAGATTCAATTCGATCCACTGAAAGATGGACCTTAGTGCTATACAGATCCAAAAAAGGCCTATTAGTAAATTTCCCAAGTTCAAAATCTCCTATAAGCAACCCAATTTTGTTGTTGTATGCCTTTGGACCTTGGTCATTGTTCCAAATCCGCTAGAAATTTATCCAATGTGCCTTTGACCCTGCCACATATTGCTTCCCATTTATCCTTGACTATACCCTTGGAGGTTATTTCCAGCTTATTATTATGATTGTTAACTTTTCTACTATCTTTCCTTTTTTGTTGTGTCCTCTTTCCTTCCACGTGCACACTTTCTATTACCTCTTTTACTCCCATTTCCTTTAATTCCTCCATGTTTTACTAGCTTGACTAATCTGCATGATTTTGTACCCAATTCTCTTCTTCCACTACTCCTGGAACTTCCTCTTCATGTAATAATGTGAAGCTTGACCTCATCACTTGCTTGTTACTTTTTTCCGTGCTCTCTTTGAATCATTCAGACTCCTGATTGATCTTGCATGCCTTTTCTCTTTCCGTTCCTCCCGGTCTTCTGTGCCACAGACCAAGGTTTCACATTATGTTCAACATTCATATTTTCGTTCCTTGCTTTTTCTTCTATTATACTTATTTTCTACGTGTTTCTATAACTGCTTGCAATTTGTGTACACACCCTACAGTTTCATGACCGTATCTAGCACATTCGAGACACAACATATGTCGGCCCTCGTATTCCACTTTGTAATGCTTTCCTTTAATGGAAAACATTGCAAGCAATGATTTGTTCAAATTGACCTGAACGCATAAGCGTGCATATTTCCCTCTTTCTCTGTATATGGTGGTTTTATCAACCTTCACAATCTTTCTAATATGATTCCATACGAAGGAAAGAACATGATGATCATAGTATTTGATGGGAAATCCAGAGATTCAGATCCATACAACAACTTGATCAATGGTCTCAAAATTCAGACAAAAAATGCTTTACATTCCCTCACAATGAGGTAATGAACATAAATGAGCCATTGCCCTCGATAAGTGCAGTCCATTGATATTCTTTGTTAGAGAAAGTAATGAGATAATATTCTTGCCCTAAGTCGATAATGTTCAGAGTTCCACGTTTCACCCGTAGTTGATTTAGTCGATTTTCCAGAGCCTTGAAACCGATTCTCTTACCTAACATCTTCACTATAACACCCTTCTTCCAAGGACGTGCAATTCTTTGTTCTTTTCCCTCTTATAAGATGAATTCCAGACACTCAAATTCCCCCACTTGTGGCTTCTACACTTGTAAACCTCCAAAGATGTCTTCAATTGTTACTATCTCATCCTTTTGCATTTTCTCCCCCACTTCATCCGTCGCCATATTTTTTGTAAGAAATTGTGTTGCTTGGAAAAAGTTGTGAGTCTGCTTTCGACTGAATCTCTTTCTCGAGTTGAGATAGAGATTCTTCTTCTCCTCAATCTTTGACCTTTTTCGTTGACCTCTCAGGTTTATCATCTTCTTGCACGCTATAGTTTGCATAGGCAAACACTAAAGAGGAATCGGACATTAGAGCCCTTTAGGAGGTCACAAAGTTCTTGACAATCTTGATGTTTTTTCTCTTGTGATTTAATTTTTTTTATTGAAAGTTTTCATATATTATATGAATAATTATTTTAATTTTCAATACTGCACCTATTTTTATTTTTTTAAAAATCCTTTCAGATCTTTGAAAATACCTCTAAAACACTCATTAACATTTTCTTTAATTTTTTTATAACTAAAAAATATGTTGAAGCATCTTCAAGTTTTTCTGAAAAGTTATATATTTTGGTAATCTCACATTTTTTATCTTAAAATAATTATTTATTTTTGTAATAATTATCTGGTTTATCAAATATAATGTTTGTTTAGGAGATAAATAAATACAAATTAATAATTATTTCTCTAAATTTGAATTTGGACTTAATATTCACTTTATTAATTAATTACAGTATGTCGTTATTTTAGTATATGTGCATCATAATCATAACATATGTTTTTTATCTCACCAAATAACTTTTTTTATCCATCCTTATTGTGATCAATACATTCTTACATTGTTACCGTAGACTTTAACTAATCTCAATAGTTGGACTCTCAATGCAAATATTAACCTTTCAATTTTAGAATTTTTATGGATTTAATTGAAATACACTGACAGGTTAAAATGATTTTACACCGTCAGTTAATTTTAGACGTTGGATATTGAAATATATTTGACTTTTATTTTAAAAACCTATAAAATAATACAAACGGGTGAGGGTGATGAATCGATAGTGTAAATCTTTTTACCCTGACAGTGTATAGTAATTAATCCCAATTTTTATTATATTTGGCAAATCATAAAAATTGATTCCTAATAAAAACTGAGTAAATAACTTAAAATTTTTTTTATGTTATTTTTTTTAAAAGAAGGAGAGGAGAAAGTCACTTTGCCATATTCAAAGAGAAGCACCGACGGAGGCGGAGTGCAGCGGCTGGTATGTGGGAGGCAAATTTTCGATAATGAAGAATTAAAAGAGAGATAAATATATAAAAATATATTGAGGAAGGAGATGTGAATTTTATATTGCCATTGCATCCATCAATGCAATGAAATCAAATAAATATATTGAGTTAGAGAGTATTACACAAAAATATTCGTT